>NC_141044.1:8807500-8815000 GCF_052040795.2 Danio rerio
ACAGAAATTTACAAGAAATTTTAATTAAGGAAATAAATCATAACATTACAGTTTTTTTTGTTTTTTTTTTACAGTGCAGGATGGAGACTGGAACAAGAGGGTGAAGACCCAAGTTACAAACAGAATAATGGCCCATGGTTGAGTCAAAGGAGAAGGTGCCATGGAGGAGGAGTGACCTATGACTCCAGGGAGCCGTCTGACAGAGATGAAGTCACTGGAGGTGAAGCCCAAGAAGGAGACGGAGACAAGAGGGCAAGGGTAATCCAAGATATGTGGATAAATGAGGATCTGGAGAGCCGAGGTGGACATGGCAACTCAACTGACCAAGGCTGAGCCTGGGATCTGGAAGACGGTGGTGGAGCTGGAGGGACAGAAGAACAAAGTGGAGCTAAAAGAAAGGAAGAGCTCAACACAGCAATAGTTGAGGATGATATGGAAGGGTAACAAGTGACCAAGGAAAAGCCAGAGAGATGAGAGAGCCTGGTAAAATTGGTGGGATGATGGGCCATAGTGGAGATAAGGGAGGTGTGAATCCTGGGAGGCTGGAGGGGAAATGAAAGCTCCAATCAGCCTGTCATGACGAGAGGTCCAATGGTGAGCACTCCCCATATGATTACATGGGTTGAGAGTGAGCTGAGGCACTTACAGAGGTAGCTATGACAGGGCTGGTAGACTGGCTGCAGGGATAGGGGGGACAGATATAGGCAGCAGAGAAGAGAGAGGGCTGGGTGTTAACTTGGTCAAGCCAGTAGAATAACGACTGGATGGAATCAGCAGGGTGGCAATCAACAGAAATGCAGTTCCTGGAGATGAAGCACATGATGAAAACAGAGAGCCAAAGAGCAAGGGTAACACTGAGAATCAGTCAGAGGTGGAGACGGCAACTCAGCTGACCGAGGCTGAGAAAGGATCAAGAAGACCATGATGGACCCAGAGGGACAGAGGACAAAGGTGGAGCTAAAAGGAAGGAGGTGCTCAAGGCAACAGGGGCGTAGGACAGTCATTGCTGGACGAAACCAGTGGGAGCACAGGAGATTAACTGCAGGGCAGAACAAGTGGGATCATTGGAGAAACACTGCCGGGTGGAACCAGTGGGATGTAGTAAAGTCATTGATAGAAAGAAACAGCAGGGGCACAGGATAGTCATTTCCTGATGGTATCAGCGTGGGGCTGGACCTCCAGTACATCCCTCGATCTCCACTAATATTTGCTCTACAGGCATTGTTGCCAGCTCACATACCTGGTCAGATGGACTTCTAAGCTCTCTATTGGTTCTGGTTGATGCTCTGTGCAGCAGGGTTTGTCTGACTGGTATCTGGGACTAGAGTGGGCCTGATGTCAGCCTTGGCTTTTTCACCAGCTAATGAAGATGAGCATGACTCTTGAGGGCCCTCTCCAGACAATTGCATTCATGTGGCACTGTTCAGTCCAGTGAACAGAGACTTGAACAAGCAGTTGTCCGCAAAGGCTGTTGGAGGGGTGAGATCCAGGAATTACTCCACATGCTCCTTAAGAGAGTAGTCCTTCTGCATCCATGTGATCTCCGAAAACGAAAACAATAAACTAAACACTTGGAAACTGAAACGAACATACATTAAACACAGTGTGTATAACATCTTAGTCCGGTCATCTTTAATGGGTGGGCTTCAGGATAGACAAGGAAAATACAAAGTAGATCTTGTCGGGAGAACTAATTTAATATTATCCAGAAATAATAAATTTACACATATCTAAAACCACTAAAACACTAAGAATGACGTGAGGAAAGACCTGACCCTAACCCTAACAGCAACTTAAATACAAAGACTCATTAACTAAATGGAAAAATGTCTGGAACTCGTGAACTAACTAATGACAGTGGGAAAACAGAACACAGGAAACCTGGGTCAAAATAAAAACACTTAAAACAAGCACGTGAATGTGACAGTCAGACTGAAGACAGGAGTAATGATGCTTAAAACTCAACTTTAAGTCACAGGAATAAATTACATATGAAAGTACATTCATTAAAAAGAAAGTTATTTACCTTGCAAACCTTAATATAAATGCATTCCTACACCAAAAAAAGCATTACTTCATTTAATTAAAACTGTGTCTTTCATTTCAGGTTATTATTATCTGTTTACTTTTCATTCATTCATTCGTTCATTCATTCATTCATTTTCTTTTCGGCTTAGTCCCTTTATTAATCTGGGGTCGCTACAGTGGAATGAACTGCCAACTTACCCAGCAAACAGGTTTACGCAGCAGATGCCCTTCCAGCTGACGCCCTTCTTGCAACCCATTACTGAGAAATGTTTTGTTTTTCAAGTAATATATTTTAAGTTTAAAACATAGGTAAATATAAATGTTTTTGCTTAAGAGCTTAACTAAGAAATATTTGTTTTGACCGATGTAAAAGTTTAAGGTTACTCACACAGGTCAGTGCATGCGTATTAAACAAAAGTTCAATATGCTTTGTACTTTCACAGACTTAAAAAATATTGTTTAAGGTAGATGATTTATTTTTCATTAACTCAAGTGATTAAATTTAGATGTAAATCCTATTTTTTTTCTTTTTTGGTAAATTGACATTTTATGGGAAGTTTTGTTTTGATTAAAGCTATATCTTTTTGTTTAGAACAAAGATAATTTAAATTAACTGACTTGCTTCAACGAGACATGTATGCTTCATATGAGGTTATATAAAATCGTTCTCATAGAAAACATTAAGGCAAATTATTTATTATTCATTGCGTCAAGTGATAAAATTTAAATGCGAACCATTAGCTCATTTTATTTTTAATTGAATGAATGAAAGCTTTTTTTCCAGTGTATATGAAGTTAATATGCACATTTTTCTTGACTCCATTGTGTGATGTAATTGTTATATTTTTCAATACCGTCAACAACTATTTATATCTTTTATATCTATTTATATCAACTACAATATATATTTGTCAATATATAATTCATACATTTGTTTACAGGTTGGTTTGTTTATTTGTTTGTGCATCAGTTTGGCTGTATATATTTACATATGTTTAATATTTTAATAGTTTTAATTACTGATTTATTTTGTCTTTGCCATGATTACAGTAAATTATATTTTACTAAATAATTTTCAAGACACTAGCGTTCAGCTTAAAGTGACATTTAAAAGCTTAACTAGGTTAATTAGGTTAACTAGGCAGGATAGGTTAATTGGGCAAGTTATTGTAAAACAATGGTTTGTTCTGTAAACAATCGTAAAAAAATAATAATAATAAAATAACTGTTTTATTCTAGCCGAAATAAAACAAATAAGGCTTTTTCCAGAAGAAAAAATATATTATTGGACATCCTGTGAAAATGTCTTTGCTCTGTTAAACATCATTTAGTCAATATTTAAAAAAGAAAAAAAAAAAATTCAAATGAGGGATAATAATTCTGACTTCAACTGTATATATAAAGGTTACTGTACTCAAGATCATTTGGTTTCATAACTTAAATGGTGTGCCGCAATCGGTTTCCTCAAACAGTTTGAGTTGACTAATCTTATCAGGTTTTACATTGTATTATTTTTATTATTATTATTAATTTTCTTTTCAGCTTAGTCCCTCATTAATCTAGGGTCACCACAGAGGAATGAACCGCCAACTTATCCAGCACATGTTTTACGCAGCGGATGCCCTTCCAGATGGATGTTTCCCATCTCTGGGAAACATCCATACACACTCATACACTACAGACAATTTAGCCTACTTAATTCACCTGTACCGCATGTCTTTGGACTGTGAGGGAAATTAGAGCGCGAACGCAGGGAGAACATGCAAACTCTACACAGAAACGTCAACCGACACAGCCGATGCTCGAACCAGCAACTTTCTTGCTGTAAGAAGACAGCACTTCCTACTGCGCCACTGCATTACCATTATTATTGTTGTTACCATTATTATTATTATTATTATTATTATTATTATTATTATTATTTTTAAGATGGCAAAATTTTGACTGAGGAAAGTTGAATGTGTTGGCCAGTTAGTTATTTGCTTAATATATATATATATATTTTTTTTATTTAAAACTTTAACCGATTTTTTTTTTCTAATGATACATGGTGTAATACATTTATGTTTTAAAAGTATTTATTTTTTCATTTATCTTTATTCTAAATCTTTAGGAATAACTTTTGCTAGATCAAAAAGTGTGATCATCGTATGATGACCATCCAACAAGGTAATTCAGCCAAAAAAAAGTGCTTAAATGAAGTATTTAAACCTCATATATAAATAGAAAATGAGGCGTATAACTGCAAAAAGGTCCACCTGTTGAGAAAAAAGAACCACCCCTTTCACTAGGCTAGCTACCGGTCTGTACTGTGTTGAAATATTATAATACTGGGGTCAATAACAAAACACACCCACACACACACACGCACATGCACACACAAATTACCACACATGCACATCTTACATCACTTACCTTAGTTAAGTATTGGAAACTGTCATTATGGGATGCTCATATGCTGTTATGATGCCAATAAAATGTCAGTCAGTTAATAAAGATTTCTTTTGCTAGCAGTTGTTATTAAAAACAAAATTGTTCGAAAACAATGCAATACAAAACATTTTAGGACAAGTTTACATGCATTACTGAAGCCTGCAGAGTTATCGTGCAAAGTGTCTGTCGCTATGGTGACACAGACTCGAATAAACAATGAGGGACACGATGGTGAAAGCTTACCTCATGCATATTAATTATGTTACTTTGATGTTGCTTGGTAACTTTCCTGAAGTGTCCAGTCACGTAGCTCAATTAATATTCATTAGCCAGCTCTTCTGCTTTAATTTATACAGCGTTTCCTTATGACATGCATTTATGATATGTCTGTACACTGTGATCTTTGAGGTAAAATGTTGTGTTTGTCAGTTTGGCTAATGAGTTGAGAGGTGCGTGTAGCAGATGGCCTATATCCGGCCTATTCTAAATGATCTTTCATTATTGATGGAGATCAGAAAGTGACTTTATGTGCAAAAGGGCCCTTTTGTTAGCTCTCTGCATCAATTATTGTAATGAATTCTCATCTAAGGTGAGCTTTCGTGCAGCTTTGTAAACATACATTATGTAGTATGACAATTTACACAAAAGTTCCTCATACATAATTTACAAACTTCACACAAAGCCAACCAGAGGAGCCAAACATCTGCTGTGACGGATGATAGGCACTACACAACACGGCACACTGCTCTCCCATACACAACACACCACCACATCACAGTAAAGGTTTCTAAAGGAACACATACACGCCAGGGACACTTAAGACGACCAGTTAGGAAAAGTATTTTTTATGCCTTCATTTTATTTAAAAATATATGCCTTTTCTTTTTCACCTAACACATAAATAAGTTAATTATTACCCTCTGTATAAATGTATAACATTTTACTAAATATTTGTATACACTAGTATATATTCATTAATAATATAATATATTGTTAAATGCAGCATTGCTAATGTATCATTTTAACTATTTCTGAGGGACGAATTATTTTCAGAACCTGGATTAAAGGCATTGGACTTATTGGACTTAATTTTGATCCCAGACATGGGGCAAACTTTTTGAAAAAATAAAAAATAAAAAAATAAAAAACACTATTGTGTTCTTTGAAATCTTTAAAAAAAAATGAATATTGGTTATTATCAAATATCCACTCAGTTTGCGTTTACAAGAAAATAAAAATATATCAGTGATTAGTCAAAACAGTTCAACTTTATACATGGCAATATTCTTAGCAGAAAATTAGGTCATAGCCTATGCCTAGTTTAACAAACAATTAAACAAACAAACAAACAAACAAACAAACAAACAAACAAACAAACTAATTATTTAATTAATAAAATAACATAAGGTAAATAAAGTTAAATCGATAAATAAAATAACAAAGTTAAATAAAGACATATATAAAATAACATAACATTAAATAAAAGTTAAAAAGTTAAATATAAATAAATTAATACATAAATAAATAAATAAATAAATAAATAAAATAACAAAGTTAAATAAAGACACATAAATAAAAAAACAACATTAAATAAAAGTTAAAAAGTTAAATATAAATAAATGAATAAATAAATAAAATAACCTAAAGTTATATAAATAAATAAAATGATGGTAAATAAAGTTAAATAAATAAATAAGGTTAAATGAATGAATAAATAAATAAATAAATGAATAAATAAATAAATAAATAAATTAATAAATAAAATAACATTCATTCATTAATTTTCTTTTCAGCTTAGTCCCTTTATTCATCTAGGGTTGCCACAAGGAATGAACCACCAACTTATCCAGCATGTTTTTACACATCTTATGCCCTTCCAGCCGCAACCCATCAATGGGAAACATACACGCTCATTTACATACATACAATAGGGACAATTTAGCTTACTCAATTCCCCTGTACCTCATGTCTTTGGACTTGTTGGGGAAACCAGAGCACCCGGAGGAAACCCACGTGAACATGCGGAGAACATGCAAACTCCACACAGAAATGCCAACTGACCCAGACGAGGCTTGAACCAGCGACCTTCTTGCTGTGAGGCGAAAGGACTACCTACTGCGCCATTGCGTCGCCATGAAATAACAAAGTAAATTAAGTTAAAACAAGTTTAATAAATAAATAAACAGTTAAATAAATAAATTAAATTAATAAATGAATGAATGAATGAATAACAAAGTAAATAAAGTTAAATAAATATATAAGGTTAAATAATTAAATAACATTAAAGTTAAATGTTAAATAAATAAAGTTAAATGAATGAATAAATGAATGAATACATAACAAAATAAATAAAATTAAATAAAGTCAAATAAAAACATAAGGTTAAATAATAAAATAACGTTAAATAAAGTTAAATAAATAAAGTTAAAACAAATAAATAACTACATAAATAAATAAATAATTCTGTTTTTTTGGAGTACACAACAACATGCCACAGAGAACATAATCTAACCTTATATCCTTTAAAAGTATCATAAACTTGCATTAATTATTATCTGTAGTGAAGATAAAAGATATACAGCACACAAATAATAATAATAATAATAATAATAATAATAATAATAATAATAATAATAATAATAATAATAATAATAATAATAATAATAATAAAATAAAAATTATTATTATTCACTCTAAGAACGAAAACTTTGAAAAACTGCTCCATGAAAGGTTCTTTGGGAACCCAATATGTTTTTGTTTGTTTGTTTGTTTGTTTGTTTGTTTGTTTGTTTGTTTGTTTTGATTTTAATTGTATCACTGAAAGCCCTTTTGGAATCCTTATTTTTAAGTGTATTAACAGTGTATTTTGTGTCTTAATAATTTCCTTAAATAGTCCAAGGGGACAGACTGATGCAGTAATTGAAGCATCACTCATAATTGGCATAATCATTACAGGGTTAATAATATCAATATACAAATCAATAACCATAATTAAAGCACCTTCATCTTAGCTTCAATCATGGATTTATCTGTGCTATT
>NC_141044.1:8820000-8830000 GCF_052040795.2 Danio rerio
CTGTAGTGTATTTACTTGCCTCATCATGAAACTAATTCTAATTAGTATTTTTTTTGTGTGTGTCAATTGTGTCAAAATGTGTCAAATCAAGCACTAGGGTAAGTTGTACACATGCATTTTTTTCAACTTGTAAAAAAAAAAGTATTTTTTGCTTTTGCCTTATAGCTATTTTATGTAAATAATCATAATTATATTTATTTGGCTTTCAATGTATATCAACCCTCCCTTGGGCAGGTATTGAGTATTAAAAAGTCTCTTAAACAAATACATTTGGTTTGTACAGTGTATTTGTGGTGTCCATGTCAAATAAATAATGAATAAAATAATATAAGTGATAAAGAGTTTTGCTAAGGGTTTAATTGAGATGTATTGTTGGTGAACAGATGTGTGTTGGATCGATTGGATGGATTTACAAAAATGAAAATTAGGACCAGCTTAAAATGATTTAAGACCTACTCAAGAATTTTTCAGGGAATTTAAAACTTTAAGGCCTAAAATTTTGCTTTAGCACATGACATTTTAAGACTTTCAAGACCCCACGGACACCCTGTACAAGCATATTTGGTGAAAGTGTCATTTCTTTCATGGCAAGTTTGACATTTTCATGGAATTGCTCTAGAATGCATAATCAAATTCCAAATTCATGCTTGTCCACATTAGTTGATATATTTAAATGATTTTACCATTTAAGTGTTTACAATGAATTTAAACCATATTGTTGTTTCATGGTGGATAAATTTCTCAGTGTGTGTGTGTGTGTGGTATTCAACTCAAACTTTAGAATGGTGTATGATCATGAATTTTCACTACATTTTTAAAAGAGTAGTGAATATTAATCAAATGCACACTGTTAACAATTCCCTGTAGAATCGACAGTAGCTTGCAGCAGTTTACCAGTAACTTACTGTAAATAAATTACAGCAAAAAATACCGTATTTACATTTACAACACCATTTACCATGCTATAAATGCATTTACAGGATTGTATCTTTACAGTAAAATATACAGTAATTTTACATTAACATACTGCATAACTGTCTTGTAAAATACAGTTCACATTACAGTTAAATACTGTGCTGACAAAAATCAGTGTACAGTGTAGACTACAAAGTCCAACAACTGCTCCTATACAGTTAAAGTCAGAATTATTAACCCCACTTTGATTTTTTTTTCTTTTTTAGATATTTCCCAAATTATGTTTAAAAGGGCAAGGAGATTTTCACAGTATGTCTGATGATATTTTTTATTCTGGAGAAAGTCTTTTGTTTTATTTCAACTAGATTAAAAGCAGTTATTAATTTTTTTAAACACCATTTTAAGGACAAAATTATTAGCCCCTTTAAGCAATATTAAGAACTTGCCTAATTACCCTAACCTGCCTAGTTAACCAAAATAACCTAGTTAAGCCTTTAAATGTCACTTAAAGCTGTATAGAAGTGTCTTGAAAAATATCTAGTCAAAGATAAAATAAATCAGTTATTAAAAATGAGTTATTAAAACTATTATGTTTAGTAATGTGTAGAAAAAAATCTCTCTGTAAAACAGAAATTGGGGAAAAAATAAACAGGGGGGCTAATAATTCTGACTTCAACTGTATATGCATTAAGTTCTGTCATTTGAATTGATTTAGTCAGTTCTTAATAGGCTGATGTAACAGCTGAAAAAAGGAGACAGACGCTAACTGCTAATGCATGAGCCACAATTAACCAAACCCAAATGCCGACTGTGACACCAATTGTGTCTGCATCCGCTAAACAATTAAAAAAGAGCCGCGTGAGGTCTGCACGCATCTCTCTCATTATTAAATCTCAGATCTCACCATCGAAAGCGGAGGCTTTGGCCTGTCTGCATGTCTCTCTCTCTCTCAGTATTAGGCCACTGCGGCGTTCCCTGTCCCACCCTGCTCTTGGGCTAAATAAGCGTGCGCGCACACAGTCTGTTTGAAGTGGAAGTGTAGAGATCGATAGGCCGATGCATTAGCTCCCCACGCTGCCAGCACCAGGCTCCTGAAGGTCAGAGCCGCCAAGGGCAACACCAGGGGGCCACACCACAGTTTTTTTTTTTTCCTCCCCAAACTGCAGCACGGCAACAAACAAAAGCCCCTCAACTTTCGCCTGGTGGTTTGATTATTGTTTATAGATACAGTGAAGAAGGAAAGCATGGCCCGGAGGCAGCATAATTATTTGCAGCTGAAAACTCATATCATTATCAGCATGCCTCTAATTGCCAGAAGTAATATCAATGTTAGTTGATTAAATGAGAGCTTTTCGTGCTCTCTTCTTCTGTAAGATGCACAGAAATTGTTTTTTTTTTTTTATTCAGCATATGGAGTGGCATTTCATCAGACTGCAGCTGTTCAATTAACTATATTTTCTCTCTGTTTTAACTATAAACTGTTTAATTGATTTTTTTTTTACTTCAATGCCTTTGGCCCATGCATTCAAGGTCACTCAAACAAACAATGCGGCAAAATAAAACCTCTTCATTCTACAAGAATCTCCATTAAACATTGCATACGAATGCAAAAATAATCGAACCATGTTTCCGTCGGGATGAGCTTGGTGTGGGTGTGTGCGCGTGATGCTGATTTTCAGTGATTGATTAAGCAAATGTTTTTTTGGCCTGCACCAGGCCTTTTCCGCCATCGAAACGTCATGATATATTGTCATATTTTTTTAAGATTGTAATAAAGATGAAGCTATAAATAACATCCTTCATATCAGGGAAAAATACATAAACCTGAAGGCTTATTTATTATTCATGTCTAGATTACTCAAACATGAAAGCTGTAGCAGTACAATGCACTGAAATATATCAAATCTAATATTTGTATGCATTTCAGCTATGTCAGTTTAGCTTGTGATGCAACCAGGTCATCATAGGGGAATAAATGGATCAGTCCTGGCACAAAACACCTGGTTAGCAGGCCTCAGATTTCAGTTGAGGTGTTTTTTTTAAGCATTTGATGACATATAATTATGATATTACTTTTTTTACGCAGCAAGAAAAGTCATATTTATATCTGTAAAGTAAAGCTGCGCGATATAAATATTATTTCACCAGATGATTTGAATAGATTTATTTGAAAAGATGTTATTCATTTAGATCGACTGGAGTGATCAAGTATTTTTTCCATGCAGTGCATCTGCATAAAATATAATTAATTACAAGCATATATAAATACGACAGAGCAAAAACAAAAGATAAATAAACAGTGCTGGGGAGTATTCGAATATAGAAACTGAACAATCAAATGTAAAATAGCATGGTCATCATTCATTCATTTTCTTTTCGGCTTAGTGCCTTTATTAATCAGGGGTCGCCACAGCGGAATGAACCGCCAACTTATCCAGCATATGTTTTACGCAGCGAATGCCCTTCCAGATACAACCCATCACTGGGAAACACCCATTCACTCTTGCTCACACACATTCACTATAATTTAAGCTTACCCAATTCACCTGTCTTTGGAAGAGGAAACCCACAAGGTGGTAAGAACTTGCAAACTCCACACAGAAATACCATTTGACCTGGTCAAGGCTTGAACCAGCAACCCTCTTACTGAATTGCTAAATTGTCCATAGTGTATTTGTGCGAACGAGAGTGCATGGGTGTTTTTCCCGGTGATTGTGGCTGGAAGGGCACCCGCTGCGTAAAACATATGCTGGATAAGTTGGCGGTTCATTCCGCTATGGCGACCCCTGAATAATAATGGGACCAAGCCGGAAAAAAAAAATGAATGAATGAAAAATAAAAATAACATTTGATAATATCTTTAATAAATAATCTAATCCTGTGATTTGACTATTGCAGATAAACATTTCGGTATCAATACTTAAATGATATATTGTTCAACTCTAAGGTAATTACTGTTTAAGTAAATGTATGTGGTCTAGATCAGGGGTTCTCAACTGGTTTGGCCATAGGACCCACATTTTTACATGAGGTCATCAGGTCGCGACCCAAATTTTTAGGAACTATTATACAATTTTAAGAATTAAAATTAATTTGTATTTATTTGTTAACATACACAAGTAGTGACAGATAAATCATAGAAAAATCACCAAGACTCACAAATAAACACTATTTTATTGCTGTCATTTAATAAAATTTATCAAATTATAAAAATAGTACAAATGAAAAACGACAAATACTGTTAACAGTGGTTAGGGCAAGGAAAGGTTCAGTTACCATGAACTAAACTGAACTGTTAATAAAAAATGTTGTCTGGTTTTTAAATGTCGTTTTAATTTAGAAGGTTTCATGCTCTCTTGTGAGAGCACCTCACTACATATGACACACTGAGACTTTAAGTCTTTTTTTGTCATCAAAATATGTACGTACATACTTTACATATTCGGGGTTGCACTTGTGCTTCGACATATTTGTTGCAAAAATTAAATGAAATTTCACATGTCAAACGGTAGGGTTATCGCGCATGCATTTCAAAATAAAAGTCCAGTTTAAGCAAAATAGATTAAACTTTTGATATTTTTTTGACCACACACTCCATGACCCAATGAAAATGTTTGCACGACCCACTTTTGGGTCGCGACCCACCAGTTGAGAAACACTGGTCTAGAGTGTGTTCTTTAGAACGAATTCCGAATGGGAAAACAGAAATGTAAAATTCTAATCTAAAGTAATTCATTCATTTATTCATTCAATCATTCATTCATTTTCTTTATTAATCTGGGTTGCCACAGCGAAATGAACCGCCAACTTATCCAGCACATGTTTTACGCAGCGGATACCTTTCCAGCTGCAACCCATCTCTGGGAAACATCCATACACACTCATACAGACAATTTAGCTTACCCAACTCACCTAAACCACATGTCTTTGGACTATGGGGGTAACCGAAGCACCCGGAGGAAACCCATGCGAACGCAGGGAGAACATGCAAACTCCACACAGAAGCGCCAACTGACCCAGCCGAGGCTCGAACCAGTGACTTTCTTGCTGTGAGGCGACAGCACTACCTACTGCGCCAATGTGTCGCCCTAAAGTAATTCAAATATAAGTCAAAAATATATCCACAGAAGCGCTTTAAATGTAGATTTAATGCACTGCATATCATAAAACTTAAAACTAATACCTGCATTATGCCACAATATAATTAGCATTTAATATATCTTCATTCATTTTCATTCAGCTTAGTCTCTTTTTTAGAGGTTGCCACAGCGGAATGAACCGCCAACTATTCCAACATACGTTTTACATCTTCCAGCTGTAAGCCAGTACTGGGAAACACCCATATACACTTATTCACACACAAACTACGACCAATTTAAGTTTACCCAATTTACCTACTACATGGCTTTGGACTGTGAAGAAAACCAGAGCACCCAAAGGAAACCCACATGATTACAGAGAAAACATGACAACTCCACAAATGCCAACAGGCCCAGCCAGGACTCAAAACTGTGACCTTCTTGCTGTGAGGCAACAGTGCTCACCACCATGCCACCCCATTTAATAGACAGTTGAATGGAAAATTATTAGTCCTTCAGTAAAAATTAAAATAAACTGCACTTTAAGCTGAATATATTGATGAATAACTAAAAAAAAATATTTACTGTTAACTAGGCAAAGACAAGCCATTAGAGTTATTAAAAATTAATTAGTAAAATTATTATGCTTTAAAAAAATCTTCACTGTTTAACAGCAGTACAGCACTTAGAAAACATTTAAAAATAATAAATACAATTTCACAAAAGAGCTAATAATTCTGACTTAAACTGTAAAGTATATGCACATTCGTGTATTCATTTCGTCAGCCAAGGACCAAATAAAAAAGAAGCAAAAATATGCAGAAGAACGCCGCTTATGTAAACAGTAGAATGAGGCAGTGACTGGGTTTTAGAACACAGTTATTGATATCTGAGTGAAAACTACAGCTGTGATGTGTGTGTGTACAGAGTGTTTTACAGGCTGGATAGCTCAAAGGCTGTGTCTGCCGTGATATATTTAATATGCATGCTAAAGAGAGGAATAAGACTATTAGAGAATTTTCTGCTTTCTTTGAATGTGCCGTGCCTGCTCACTGTGATAAAGAAAAGAGGAAAGATTGTGTGAACGAGTCTGGCATGGAAAAGCATCTCTTTTAGTGGTCGTATTGTGCATGTTACTGACACAATTGTCAAAAGGACACCTCAAATTATTGGAAAAACTGGCCTGAGGTCATCATGAGTACTTGATCTTCAAAACACCATGACCACAGGGAGTATTTAGAGGACATCTTGAGGAGATTCCTGACAACGGCTGATTGTGTATTTACTTATAGACTTTGAATCTCTCTGATAACTGTGGTCAAAAACACAAACCAGGTCCAGCCAAAAGAAAAAGTACTTTAGTGAATACTGATTGTTTTAAAACGTGTATATGGAATTTAAATCCAGCTGTTAAGGAGCTCTAAAAAACCGCAGTGTTATTATTTAGCTCTATAGTCAGAGTAATGTTGATTCGGTTCAGATCAAAAAACGCTAAATTATGAAACAATTTTGATTAAACTAAATTACTTAGACATTAATTAGAAATATTGATCAAAACATTTCTCATCAGTCGTGTCAATCTCTATAGTAGCTAAATTTGAAATATAATTTGTCTTGGGTATATTTAATTGCAGTACATTTTGACAGAGTAAATAAGTTTTATAAGTAAATGTAAGTTTTAGAACTCTAGAATAAATATTTTCTAACTTAGCAGAGCAAGGAAATTTCAGAGCCTGTCTGATCTTTTTTTTCTGAAGAAGAAGAAAGTCTTATTTGTTTCATTTTGGCTAGAATAAAAGCAGTTTTCAACTTTTTAAAAACCATTTTAAGGTCAATATTATTAGCCCCTTTAAGCTATATTTTTCTACAGAACAAACCACCCTTATACAATAACAAGCCTAATTACCCTATCCTGCCTAGTTAACCTAATTAACCTAGTTAAGCCTTTAAATGTCACTTAAAGCTGTATAGAATTGTCTTTAAAAATATTTAGTCAAATATTATTTACTATCATCATGGCAAAGATAAAATAAATCAGTTATTAGAAATGAATTATTATAACTATTATGTTTAGTAATGTGTTGAAAAAAATCTTCTCTCCATTAAACAGAAATTAGGGAAAAAATAAACAGGGCGTGGGGGGGGGGGTCTAATAATTCTGACTTCTATATAAATGTAATACATACATTTGTGTTTGCGTTGTGAGGTTTTTGCAGTGCACGTCATTAAACCAATGAAGTTTCTGCTTCTCATTATTTTGAAGCATCAAAGAAAAGGAAAATGGGATTGTCTTAAACTGACGTATATGTAACTAACAAGATAAGGAGTACAAAAGTACCAAACACATTGCTTTTAACTTTTAATACTCTGTATATACGGTACGTATAGCTCTGGGGTCAGGAATCACTTCAAAGACAACAATATCCTCACAATTATCATTGTAATTAAATATTATTAGTGTTTTTAATAATAAATGAAGGTATAAGAACAGTAATAAAATGCATTGGTAATCACATAATGAATAATAAAAATAAAAAGGAACCCTGCAAGTTCTTAAAGAAATCAAGCCTCAGTCAAGAAAGAAAAAGTAGCAAGTAAAAGTAAGTTAATGTAAAGCACATAAAAAGTAAGAAGTAGTTACTATTTTAATGAGTAACTCAATATTGTAAGACATTACTTTCAAAAGTAACTTTCTACACAGCACAATGTATGACACAAAAAATATTTATATACATGGCTGGGCAATTAATCGAAAATAAATCGGGTTAGCGATTGATCTTACCTGTGACTCTAATGCAGGTCTTGACCATCTTGACAAGAAATCGCATACTGTATGTGTGTTACAGTAGTAGCAAATCTCCGAAGGAGGGCCAGAGGTCGCCCTCGTACGGAAACCCAAAAACGAAACCAAGGAAATGCCCATAGTTGCATTGTAAACAGAAGATTAACCCAGAAAGTGACTAGCGAGATAAAAAGGTATTGCTAGCATGACTTATTTACGTTTCTTAACTTGGTCTCGTGATGCACGCATTAGCCAATCACATTACGCATTTTATACTCCTTCCAGAACTGCAATAGAGGCGGCGTTAGCTTTAGCGGTCATGCTATTTAGGCTAAAGGTTGATTTAACTGAATTCATTAATTCAGCGTGACTAATGATCACATAACTTCAGAATCATCTGACGTAAGGATTTATTTCAAACAATTGTCTAATATGTGAGTTTGGAGTATAAACATGCTAGTATGTGGTATTTTCATGTGTAACTATACAGAGAAATGAGCAACTGTCATAAACGTTACCACTGAATGGCTATCTGTATTTCATTAGAATTATCAATTATTTCGATTTTAAACGCGGTTTTGCGTAGATGGTCTAGTGCAGGGGTTTCCAAACTCGGAGGGCTGGTGTCCTGCCTACTTTAGTTCCAACCCCAATTAAGCACACCTGAACCAGCTAATCAAACCGTTCTAGTGGGCAACCTCGGTCCTGGAGGGCTGGTGTCCTGCATATTTTGGCTCCAACTTTAATCAAAAACACCTGAACATGCCAATCAGTGTCTTCAAGATCACTAGAAATCTATAAGCTGGTGTGTTTGATTAACATTAGAGTGAGAGCTAAACTGTGCAGGACACCGGCCCTCCAGGACCCAGTTTGCCTACCCCTGTACTCTAAACTTCCAGGCAGGTGTCTTCAAGGAAGTTAGAGCTAAACTATGCACGACACCGGCCCTCCAGGACCGAGTTTGCCCACCCAAGTACTAGAAACTTCCAGGCAGGTTTGTTAAAGGAAGTTGGAGCTAAACTATGCATGACACCGGCCCTCCAGGACTGAGTTTGGACAGTCCTGGTCTAACGTTAGTGTATTAAAATTCTGTTCTGTTGTAAATGCTGCTCCCTCTGAAAGAAGGTGGTTATGCGCTTTATAATTCCTTTAGATTAAAATATATAATGATGCAATGGATAGCACGATCGCCTCACAGCAAGAAGGTTGCTGGTTTGAGCCCCGACTGGGTCAGTTGGCATTTCTGTCTGGAGTTTGCATGTTCTCTTCATGTCTCCCCATGTTGCGTTTCAGGTGCTCCGGTTTCTATAGGTGAACTGAACATGCTAAATTGGCTGTAGTGTATGTGTGTGAAAGAGTGTGTATCGGCGGTTGTTGGTGGTTCATTCCCCTGTGGATGAATGAATTAATAATATATATATATATATATATATATATATATATATATATATATATATATATATATATATATATATATATATATATATATATATATATTTTTTTTTTTTTTTTTTTTTTAATTAAAGCGGTCACATTAGACAATTTGGCACCCTCTCAGAAAAAAACCCAGATTATGATTTTATTTAATTACATTTTTTGTCCGTAATGTCAGACAGAAAGTCATCTCTTTGAGAAACTCAAATTTAAACAAAAGCTGATTTCTTTAAAAACTAAAAAACTAAAATATTTTTGACAACTATTTTGTATTTCAGAGTACATCATGCTGTGCGGACATCGAGGAACATCAGAACAGGGCTCATGATTCTTCCAATTAAGGTAAAAAATAGACTTTTTTTTTTTTTCAGCATAGGGGCAATTCCTAGGGTTGTAAATAGGCATGTAAAACAGTTTCAGGAGAATTGTTGCACTTAACCAAGCCACATGTGTTCTTTGTAGATATCAGAGAATAATGTAAACTGCATTCTAGTTTGCTTTTAAATACGCTATAGTTTCATTTATCTACTTGTAGCAATCTGTCATGAAATAGCCTAATATAGTATATTAAAAATGATTGGCCTCTTTGTATTCCGTGACAAAAATGACAGAATTAATACACAGCACAAAGATGGCAGGTTGTGGATGGTAGACATGCTAAATAATGTTTCGGGAATTTCTCCATGAACAGTTGAAAGAAGTTGATTGAAGAATTTTACAAGTATTTGATTTAACCGTTTACAGTAATTTCTGCAATATATATATATATATATATATATATATATATATA
>NC_141044.1:8832500-8840000 GCF_052040795.2 Danio rerio
ACCAAAGGAGGTCTTAAACTTTGGCACTAGACGGTCACCTTTAGCAGTTGCCCGTGTAACTCTGTGGGAGGTTTGATGCCTAATGATTAGATCAGAAAACAGGATTGGAACATGATTATTTAAACATTTATAAAACAATTTAAGATAATTAAATTTAATAAAACTATCAAAACTAAAAAGGTTATGTTTACATAAAACTTCACAGTGATGCCAGCGCATAGGCTTTAAGTTCATCATTTTAACTGCTTGTTTATCTATTGAATCAATAGGCTTCAATGTAGAGGCTTGTGACCAAGATGTAATGCAATACGTCACGTGAGAGAATATCATTGTGTGCATGTATAATTTTGCAGTTTGATATGTTTAAAACCTTCTAATAAAATGAAAACAGTTTAGACTTGGCTTAACTTTTTTACTTATGTTTTTAACATGATTATCACATTTTAAATTAACGTCTAGAGTTATACCAAGATACTTAAATTCATTCACTTTTTTAATAACTTTATTCTTAATCAGCACCTCAAATGTATCCTGTACAGGCCTATTTTACAATTGCTTTTTGAGTTTTTTAGAGCAACAGTATCTCCAGCAGAAAAATACCCTCCATATCAAAAGCTACAGGTCAGCACACGATTCAGCAAATGTTTGAGAAAAAAATCCTTATGAACATCTTGTGCTGCTATGTGCATCCTAGGTTTTATGCACTTGAACCATGCAGTGGCCTTGAAGATATTCAAAGATGATTTTTTAAGTTGTAAAGAAATATTTGTTTTGTAAACTAATAAAGATAGCAGAATACAATGATTTATTTTAGTTATTTAGATTGACATGTTAACTTCCAAAAAAAAAAAAAAAATGTTTTTTTTATTTTAAATAAACTGTTCAATAGGGGAAAAAAAAAAGTTGTGAACATATGAAGAACACATTTTAGAACAGTGATCACAAAACCGTCATACTGTAAAACCGTGATATTTTTATCCAAGGTTTCCATACTGTCAGAATCTTATTAAAAAAAAAAAAAAAAAAAAAATATATATATATATATATATATATATATATATATATATATATATATATATATATATATATATATATATATATATATATATATATATATATTATTTCTGTATGTGTGCGTGTGCTGCCATTGGAATCTTTTTGGCTCGAGACTTCAGGTCTTATTCACTTCCATTAATTTTTAGATGTTACAAACAGATTGTTATGCTGCTTTGTATTGCTTTTTTTTAATGCATAATCATGAACACAACACACATGTTTGTAGAGCAAATAGTTCAACCATTTTCTGCCACTTATTATTCCTATAGTCATTTTGTACATCGACAACTGAATCGGAAGTTATAAAACAATTGCTAAAACAAGCGCACTTCCACATTGCAGAATAAGTGTGAATAAAAGAGTGTCATTCTATCACTTTACCTCCATACATTAATATAGCAGAAAACTGAGCTTTATAGAGTTAAACGGGGAAAAAAGGCAGTAAACACACAGTAATACATTTCCAAATAGGTAAACTATAAAATTTTTGGGGATACTATTACATTTTGGCATCTTAAATGGGTAAATTACCACAATTAATGTGTTAATTTAATTAATTTTGTGCTTACTTAATTTCCATTTTAAACAAAACCTTTAACAATTTTTTTTATTTGACTTGTGATAGGAACCAATTGATATTTAGTTAAAAAATTGCATAAAGTATAGTGATAATTGTTTAATATTAAACATTGTAATTTTAAAAGTTCATTAAGATAATAGCATATTCACTTGCAAGGCATTTGGAAAGGAGTAAAATGAAACAATAGAGGCATGGTGAAACGTTTCCACCACACTTTTAATGTGAAGGTTTAGCCTGATCTTAAGAGGAAGCATAACTATTTTATATTTTGTCAGTTTAGTGGCTAATTCGTACTAATTCGAGTTCAGTCGTACGAAAATGTACAATTTTAAAAAGGAGGCATGACACCCAACCCTACCCCTAAACCCACCTGTCATTGTGGGATGAGCAAATCAGACTAAAATGTACAAATGAAAGCATACAAATTCATATAAATTAGCACTAAATCAAAAAGTTATGAATTGCCGTGAGATTGTTGGAAGGTCATAAAACAGAAAAAAAGATGAAATATGTTTGTTGTTATGAAAATAAATCCTGCAAAAAAATGTATCAAGCCAAGTAGATAAGTAGATTCATAAAATTGAGGATATACTATCATACACCCTTGTCAGAATATACTTCTCTCTGTCGTCATGCAGAAACGCTGTGCATGTCCTGTTAAACATTTTGTCTTGATTTTTTTGATGCAGTACTTTGAACTGCGTGGTTGCTCCTAGAATGTACAGCACATTAAAGCAGTGGCAGTTCACTTTATTAAAGTCTCTCATTTGACACGGAATGCCTGAAAGCAGTGCGCCACCACAAACCCTCTCAATGTCTGCAACTGTTTAGTGTGTGTGTGTTTGTGTGGCAGGAAAACTGTTGTTAGCATTAGGAGAAACACAATGGACATTTGTTTTGTATTTAGTTTTTCTTTTTTATGGTATTTTATTGTATTCAAGCATGAAAATATTGTCAGTGCTTCTAAGAGAACAAACTTGCATCCAGGCAGCATTCTCGTGGGACAAATGAAAAGTACGAGGAACACATCTGAAACTGCGAATTTGGCAATCAGCAAATTGGCCATTAGTAGCTGTTGAGTGTTTCCAGTGTCACGAACAAGCACTGCAGCTTGTGTGTCACGCTCCTGAGCCTGATTTATTTGACCACTAATCAGCAAGATGCTTGAACATGCAGTTAAAGCCATAGAGGAAATGAGAACCATTCGAAATTCACCAAGTGCACTTGACATAAGCCCCTTTCACACATACAGACCTTTTCGGAAAATTACCGGCAATTTTCCGGAAAGGTCTGTATGTGTGAACAGGCCCTTTTTGAAAACACCGGTAAAATCATTCTGGCAATTTTTCAGAAAGAAAAGTTGTAACATTACCGGTAATTTGCCAGAATGCTGCGCTGTGTGAATGCAGAAGCAACATTGCGGAAAGAGCACGTTCACATCTAGAACGCGCTGACTTGAGATATCTACTTTAGCCAATCGGAACACTCAGACGCATTCAAATACAAGCGCAGCTGTTTAGAGGTCATTTATGGTTAATGATGTCAGAATTAACCAGTAATTTGGAATGGATGGGTGAATGGTCTTTTCTAGAAATTTCCGTAATGTCCATGCCTGTGTTAACAGCGCTTTGTTGAATTTACCAAATAGAGTCTGTGCATTTGCTCTTTCAGGCTTGCACTCTCAGACTTGCATGCTCAGGCAACCGTGCTTCCTCTGCAAGTGACGTCATTTACAATTGCCACCTGTGGCCGCTTGCATGAAAGTCCTTCAGTAATTTAACTTAAGGGTGTCCCTGAGGGGGAAAAGTCCTGAGGTAGGGGAGTCGCAACAAACTTCATATCTGTCACCCTTACCTAAGTGCCTTTTTTTCGTAGGGTTTCACTGTAGTTTCTGGCAACTTCATATCTGTAACCCTTAGCTAAGTGCCTTTTTTCGTAGGGTTTCACTGTAGTTTCTGGCAACTTCATATCTGTAACCCTTACCTAAATGCCTTTTTTCGTAGGGTTTCACTGTAGTTTCTGGCAACATATGGCAACGGGCACCGTAGTTTCTGTAGTTATGTAAACACATCATAACGAACCACGATTGCTTGCCTTAAAACATCTCTGCAGTAATGTTATGCATTATCTGTGCTGCTTTTTTTCCGTTAAGCTAGTTGAGATGTCCCGTTATCAAGTCTATTTCGACATTATGTTTGGAGGATCTATAAAACTGGGCTGGGATCATGTAGAGACTTTTGAAGCTGCCCTGAAACGGCGACCTTTTTTTGTTTTTCCTGATAACTTTTTTTTTTCTGTGAAAATTCTGTATTTGCCATTAAAATGTCTAAATTAATATTTAATGACATTATAACGACAAATTAGGCTTGTACCACTGTAGATGACGCCAAAAAATATTACTGACACTGTAAGACAATCCATAACTTATTAATAATAGCTTCATGACAATAATGTTTATGACAGTTTTATGACAAGTTTTGTTGTCTTGGTAATGTAAAGTTTCATAACAATGTAATATAGCAGAAATCCTATATATATATATATATATATATATATATATATATATATATATATATATATATATATATATATATAATTTATTTTTTTATAATTTTTATTTTTTATTTTTTTTAGTTGTGTGGCTGTTTTGAGGGGGCGACCATGATTCAACATGGTCATATCGGTTTTTGTACATTTTTAATATGAAAGAAGTCTGCTTTTTTGTAAGCCTTTGTTTATAAGGTGATTTTCTTGTACTACACTGAATAATGTTACACCATTAGCATGACCTCCCAAGAGAAAAAGACAAAAAAACTTACAAATTAATTTACAGTTGCCCACCTTACAGGTAGCAAAGTTGAATGTAATTACCAGGCAGCACTTAAATGAGTGTAATTGAGAAAGGGCCTACAGCATACTTGATAACGAATAGCAAGCTAATGAGAGGGCTAAACGGGCACCGGTGGGGAAGGGAGTATGGTACAGTATGTTTCTGCTGCAGCATTTCTGAACTTTTATTCTTGCCTGTGTTGGAAATGCAGGGATTTCACAGTGCAGAGACGAGTTTTATTTATTCAGCGTTGGCCGTTTAGAATTACTGGAGATCAGCACAGGGTAGAAAGGTCAGACTGCGGCATGATGATGTTGTGGGGGCTCTGAACTCTTGACATGTGCTGTTCATTTCATTTTCATGGTTTTGGCCCATCATACCAAATTCAGTTTACATGTCAGAGATTTATTTTTTGGAAAAATGACAAATCAATTCCTAAAGTTTTCAGAATATGTTTGTAAGCATTTAAAGCGATAGGGCACCCATAAATGGAAACATAGTCATCTCCTATTTTTTTGGACATGATTTTCCAGCACAGTTTCAAGAAAAAAAAATGTAACTATTCTGTGACAGTATTATTAGAATTTGTACATTAGGACTGTGAGAACAAAACACATTCTAACAGTCAATAGGGCGTAAACAGACTATATAAAAACAAATGATTAAAATTACACAAATGTTTAATCTTTATACTGCAGATTTTTTTTTCTTTCAGTTGACAGGACTGTTAAGTAAGTACAAATACACCACAGTGAGCATTACTATTAGAATTTCATTAATTTTATTTTTTCTCTCTCATTCAGTCTGTCTTCAGGCTTCAGATATTTCCTTTGGCTAATGGCTATATAGCCTACAAATTCTGCTGTTGTCTTCGCTAAGTGTGTTCCTTTGTCTAACTTGAAGATTGTCTTCAGCACTATTTAAACATGGCATAATATATATTTATTTATGATCAATGTTTTATTCAAACCAAGTTCGGTGTCATACATAAACATGACAATTCAATGTTCAATTATATTAAAAAAAAAAAAAGCTACTCTTGTAAAAAATGCTGGGTTTCACACAAATACTTCATGTTGTCCCAACACAAATTAAGTTTGTTTTTTTCTTTCTTTTTACTGTTTTTACAAATTTAAGCAGATTGAACATAAAACAATTAAGTTGTCCTCCAAAAAAACTACAAATTAATTGTTTTAGCTCAGTTTAAATTAGTTTGAACAAAAAGCAAAATACATTTTGTGAGTGACAAACAGATGCCATGGAACTGTCCACTTATGCAAATTGGCAGAGGTGACACACCATGCTGTACATAATTACAAGACTTTTATATTTTAAAATATAAGTTTATGTTTATTATGTTTGCTGTTTTACTTATTTAATATGAGTTGAACCAACATAATTATTGTTTTTTTGTTTATTGTTTTTTTTCTGAAGGGTTGAGGTTGGGGGCAACCTAATTGTTTTAGGTTAAATTAACTTAAAACAATTAAATCAACTTAAGCGATTTGTGTTAGGACAACATGAAGGTATTGTGTGGAACCCTGCATTTTTGTTTTACATAGTAGCTATTTACTGTCAGTATATGTAAAGTTGGATAGTTATTAGTTGTTTTATTTAAAGGGTTTAAATAAGTTCTTTGCCAAATATATCTGAACACACTTTAAAATAATGCTCCATTAGTTAATGTTAGTTAATGTATTTACTAACATCTTCTAAATATGAATAGTCTTGTACAACCTTTATTAGTCATAGTTCAACATTTATTAATGCGCTACTAAAATCCAAAGTTGTGCATAGTAATATTTTTATTAACATGCACTGTGAGTTAACAGGAACTAACAATAAATAACTTTTTTTTTTCATTAACAAACGATAACAAAGATGAATAAATACTGTAACAAATGAATTATTTATTTTGTGATTATGTGTTTATAAATCCATTAACTAATATTAGCTAAAGGAATCTTATTTTAAAAGTGTACAGTTAAACTATTACAGCAATACAGTTGAAAAATAAACAATAAAATATTAATTTTATATTCATAAATGCCTTTTTAAATTTATTTTAATGCTAGTTTACTGATGTTTCATCCCCTAAATTCTTCAGTTTAATATACCTGTATAAAGACTTCATATTTTTATTATAAAAATTGTAATTTCCAACTAAGCCCCTCTACCAATCGATTAAAGATGTCACCAAATATTACTGAAGGTAGCTTTGTTCAATTCAACTTTTACACACATTGTCTCAATACACAAAGTAAAAACAGTTCCCTTCCAGTTCACTATCCCCTGCATTGACAGACAAACATATGGGAGAAGCTCCACACTCTCAAAGCAGGGGGTGGGGGTCAGATGAATTCTTGTCTGTCTGACTTTCTCTCAAATGATCAGGCCCTCGCTTTGTCCATTGCATCCATTGTATGTGCATATCTGGATGAAAAAGAGAAAAACAGCAAGAAGAATGATTCGGAGCACTGGAGTGACAGTGGCTGCGTATTCGTTTTTCTGACCGGCGAAAGAAAATCAATACAGCTTTACAGGCCAGGGCAGAGTGACCCACATCCAGAGAAAGCCCTGGCTTTCACCCACACCCTGGCCTGTGTGTGTGTGTGTGTGTGTGTGTGTGTGTGTGTGTGTGTGTGTGTGTGTGTGTGTGTGTGTGTGTGTGTGTGTGTGTGTGTGTGTGTGTGTGTGTGTGTGTGTGTGTGCGCGCGCATTTGTGTCTGTGTGAATGCGGTGAGGGAGGGAGAGTGTTCACATACGCCCTGCCCTGCCCTCCTCTTACCGCCTGATTTCACAATGACTGATTCCAAGTGACGCAAAGATCATAAAAGAGCAAAGCTAACTGTCAGCCTCTATTAGAATGGACACACAGACATAGACAAAGAGGAACAGCCTCTAACATTACCCCTGATTATCATACAGGCCCAGGCCTGGATCACCTGAACGCTGCATCTTTAGGAGTGGTTCAACCCTCAGATTCAGCTTGCGAGCTCCAACTTGTTTGACAGTATCTTTGGTATTAGCCATC
>NC_141044.1:8845000-8882500 GCF_052040795.2 Danio rerio
GTAATTCTAATACAACTTTCTTCTTCAGGCTAAACTGGGCACTTTGTGTGATGTCTGATTCTGTGGTGTACTTAGTGTGGGTTTTTCATTCTGGAATTTGTCTTATTTCCTAAAGTGGAAAAATGATTTTGGTCTAACTGCTCAAGCTTAGAGGATATTGGGCCCACCTGACCCGAAGAAAACTCTTGTTCAAACTAACCTGACTGTAGAAAAGTGGCTAGTGACACCACACCACTGCTAGTTTTGTGACCACTTCCATCCATGAATCCACTCCAGAGCCTGTTCCTGTCCTGGATGCTACTCAATAGTCAACACTGCCTGTCCCACCAGTTCTGTCCTAGTTTCCTGTTCTAGCGGCCCTGGCCTGGCCATCTGCCCTGCCCTACTACCCCATCCTGTTTCCCTGCACGAACCTGATCCCCTTCCCTCCCATTTACTGTACCTAGCACTGCACCTCCACCTCCACCTTCCTGAATTATAGATAGCAAAACTTTTTTTAAAATTTTTTATTTATCTTTTTATCGTTTTCTTTTTATAGCATGACGGTAACACCCAAGTGTCAAATGCTTGTGTGTTGTAAAAAATCATAATAATGATAAAAATTAATCATTTTTGCATCTCCTGAATTCCGTGTGTAGCCATGCTGCCGTTACAGCTAGTGTATTCTGGGGAATTTTTTATACCTCTTGGCTTTGAGTGTGGTCCTGTAAAAATCTCCGTTTCAAGGGCTATCTAGCCCTTCCCCCTACCCTTATGCCTTCAAGCTAGAGAATTGGTACCCCTAAGGAGAAGGGCTAAGGGGTAGAATTGAGATTGGGTCTTTGTGAGTCATTCTGATGTTTAATGTCAGTTTTTAGAAATTATGTGACAAATAAAGACACTGTGTAAGCTGTTGTAAAAACTAAATTTATTAGGTTTGACAGTTTTCTTGATTGTTAAAACACATTTCTTGAAAGGATGCCTTTTTTTAAAATCTGTAAACCCAAATCCATAACTTCACACTCAATTCCCCAAACTTCCTTCCTTCTCTTGTCAAAATGAAGCAATCTGATGAACCAAACTTTGCTCTCAAAATGACATACAATCCCTCAAAAACGCACATACTAGAGCACAGTCTTACACACTGAGGAGATGCATTTAATTCACTCATAAATTGTAGTACTGTTTGAATTCATTTCTTCTCATGGCAGCTTTAAAGTGCAACAGTTACAGTACATGCACTTTACAGTCAGAAATGATTTTCTGACTATATATATATATATATATATATATATATATATATATATATATATATATATATATATATATATATATATATATACAGTATGTATATATATATATATATATATATATATATATATATATATATATATATATATATATATATATATATATATATATACTTGGGTAAAATAAATGCTCATATTTTAAAGACATAGCAGAGAAAAATGTAATTAATGCATAGCTTTTTGTACTGAAACCCACGTTATGTCGGATATCTCTCAGACCTTAATCAAACAGACCTTAAATGCGCCATTTTGCAATGGCATACAGTTCACCGGAAGCGCTTAACCCAGGTTACTGGCAAATTAAAAGTCCTTTAGCATACTTCGGCATATACTCTATTGCGCAGTCTATTTCTGTTCCTCAAAATAGCAATGTGCCAACAATACGTCTTAACACACCTTCTTTTTAGCCCGGAACACCCATGAGTCAAAAGTGATGCAAATGGATTTGCTATTTAAACAACTTGGTGCAAAACGTAAAAATTAGAGCATTAATTACACCTTATTGAGCCGTGTGTATGATTGGGGCCCTTAGTTTCTACTCCTGTGTGTAGGGAACTGTGTTTAGAGTTTTGCAAGAGGTTTGTTTACAATAGCAAACTGAGTTTACAAGCATGTGCTTGTAGTTATGCAAATTTCACTAAATAAGTCTCAAACATCACTTTTCATGTCTAAGCCTTAAAACAACTGTACCATAGCTTTCTGTGATGGTTATGTTGCGTGCTAGTGTAGTCAGATTAAGTTACAGTATAGAATATATTGTAAACCTGATAGAAAAACAATGGATGTGTGTGTCGCTGTAGGCTGCACTTAAGCTTTGGGAGCCGAATGATTGAATGTTTAAAATGTGAATGAGGGTTGAACAGTATGACATGGCTCTATGATGGAGCGGTCTGCCATTAACGCGTCATGAAATGATGAATAGGGTTTTCTCAAATATTGTGTGCTTTTGTGTATGTGTTGTTGTTTACTGTTTCTGTGTTTAATGCAGTCATGGTCAGTGACTAGATGCTGGTTCTTGCACAGGAAGTGAAGCCACACATCTGACGTTCTCTGTTGTGTTTTGATTCAGCATGTGTGTTTGTTTGTGTACAGTGACTCGAGGTGAAGGCAAAGCAGATGTATTGGCTACAGCGAGTTAAGCTTTACCCTGTTCTATATGTATTACTTTTTTGTCTTGCATTGCAAACACCTTTGCCATAACTTTACACTACCTAACAAAAGTCTTGTCGCATATCCAGGTTTTAGGAACAACAGATAATAACTCCACTTCTAGTTGATCATTTGGTATCAGAAGTGGCTTATATGAAAGACAAAGGCCTCTGGATTATGCTTATTTTACCAAAATAGAACATGATTATGCTTTGATTTTATTTAATTAGGACAGCAAGGTCTGACTTTGCTTATAGAAAAGTCTTGTCGCTTAACAAAATTAATGTAGAATATAAAAAAAAATAATTAATTTTGTGTATGACTCCCATGAGCTTGGAAGACTGCATCCATACAACTCTGCAATGAATCAAATAACTTATTTATAAAGTCGTCTGGAATGGCAAAGAAAGCGTTCTTGCAGGACTCCCAGAGTTCATCAAGATTCTTTGGATCAATCGACAATGCCTCCTCCTTCATTTTACCCCAGTCATGCTCAATAATGTTCATATCTGGTGACTTGGCTGGCCAATCTTGAAGCACCTTGACGTTCTTTGCTTTCTTCATGCCCCCATACTGAATGTAACCCCAAACCATGATTTTTCCTTCACCAAACCTGACCGCACTGCAGTAAATTGATGCATGGGTGCTAAAATATATGCATTATATGCAAATCTTTTATAGATTTGAACTCTACTTTAAGTTGTACAGATAATTTTAATAATATAATAACGATTAGTGTATAATAATTGTAAATTGACTCAGATTGGGCCGAACTCTATCCAGTCTCTCACATTGTTACAATAAACCATGGTTGCTCACATGACCAGTCACCCTTATTTCATCAGAGACAACTCTTCTAAAGCAACAATTGGTTGGTTTTGAGTAAAGCAGTAAGTGTTTGCATCTGAGGAGTCAATGGTGCCATTTTTATTGATGGTGTTTGAAAAGGAAATCAAGATACGTCATGTTAGATTTTGTGTGTCTACTTAGAGAATTGTGTGCTGTGTTTAGCAAAAAGTATTTTATGAAATTGAAAGTCAAAGGTTTAGAGGTAGCATATGGTTTTGCAGATTTTGTGTGCGGTTTCAGTGTTAGGTTTCAGAAATTGTGTGACAAGTAAAGATTTTATGTGTTTGCAGTTGAGAAATCTGTAACATACCTTGATTGTGTTTATTGAGATACAAATAAACTGTAATGAACAGCCTGACACATCAGAATTAATTTGCAATGACTCCAAATTAATGTTCAAATGATGAGTATGTTATATATATCCACTCTGATATCCTTAAACATAGTATATGACACAGCAGGTCTACAGTAACCGAATGTGCCGTGAGAACGGATGTAACCAACTTCAAAAACATTTAAAGATCATACCTGTAGCCAAGTCATGATATTTAACCTGCAAAATGAACGCATTTTAGTGTGCAGGAGCACAGGAAAGGGTGTGGAGCTGATCTGACTGCCTGTCAGCGCCTGTCAGGTGTGTGTTTATGTGTGTGTGTCTGTGTGTGGTGGAATCCTGAAAGTTTTAATCAAACTGGGCATCTAAAGAATCTTCTCACAGTGTGCATAACACCCACAGACACGCCCAACACACACACACATACACATTTACTTGTCTAACTTATTGAGCACATACTCTCTACCTCTGTTTTTACTTACAGTAAACTTGATTGTAATATTTTATTGACTACAGACTAGGGCTGGCCGATATTACAAAAAAAAAAACAAAACACAATATGTTTCATATCATTTGATATTGATAATTATTGAATTTTTTTTTAACAATAAATTTAGGAATATTGAGATTTTTTTTATATTTAACCACTTAGTGTATACAAATAGTTTTAATAGTCAAAAACAAAAAATATTTAAACAAAATATCTGATCTCTTCATAATAAAATAAATATAAATAGTGTTAAAGAGACTCTTAAACTTGATAAATAAAATGCTACAAAGTGTGTGCGATGGTAAAGATAGATCAACATCTGTAACGTTTGAATATTAATGATACAGTAAACCTTAAACTCTGTCATCAACCCAATACTGATTGTAAAATCTGAGCTTTCAAGTTAAGGAACCAGCTATGATTATTCAAATACATGATGCAACAATACAAATTGTGAAGTTGAATGACTATATTACAGCTATGCTAAAAAAAAACATCTTTCAGATGGAGAGCTAGTGGTTGGGATGCACAAGAAAAGAAACCAAAAAGCCACTCTGGCGACATTCTTACATCCTTTTTATTTACAATTTCCTCACTGCTGCTGTTCGCATGTGTTGTTGTTCTGACCTGAAGTCGCAAGCGCAAACACGTGGTTTCCTTCACCATTTTCTATGGTGTCACTCGTAACTAGGCGCCCATCAACTGTTTTCTCAGAGGATGACAAATAGACAAATCAATGCTGCAGCTCTGATGCAGGTTCATGGAGAAAAGTAAAAAGCACTGCAGTGTTTAGGTGTGCTGTGTTTGTCTCAGGTAATTAATCTGCCTTTATTACTGAAATGTGTATATTCCATACAATGTGTGAAGCAGATTGGTTCGTTCTACTTGCATGAATTGTGGTGTGCTAGCGGCATTTGGAAAAGTTTTTTAACTAGGTGTACCTGGAAAATGTGTGCGCATCACGTGTGTGCCACTTGCACACGTGCTTCTATTAGAAATGACAAACTTACTGCCTAAGCTTATAGACATTCCTTTCAAGGCAAATGCTCAGCAGCCACATTTTAATAAAACTATAGCCAAACCATACCAAAACTTCATATTGATCGTTTTTTTTTTATTTTTATCATTATTAACAATGGTGTTCAGTCAATAATTATTGATAGTGATTTTATCGCCCAGCCCTACTACAGACCACCTCCAACTCCTAAGAGAAATCTTTGTTTCATATACTCTTGTACAAAACTGGGCAATCATTTTTTTTATAGGTCATCAAAGTTAGTGGTGGCCTAATTTATTTGCACAGTACTTTGTTTACAGTATGTGTGTGTACACCGTATTTATAATTTTTATTTATTTATTTATTTTGCTGCGTGTTCAAACCACTTATTTAAAAATGAACTGAAACAAATTCTAGAAGACTCATGTAAAGAGTGAAGTCACATGAATTGCTCATGTATGATTCTTTTTTCACAGACTTCAACAGAGTGTACAAATCTTGATGGTTCTGTGGGTCTCGTCTATCCAAACTGATCTTTATTTTGTATTTTCTATTTGATTCAAGTCAGGTGATTTTAACTGGGCCTTTCTACAGCTTGATTTTATTTTTCTAAAACTATTTAAGAGTGTCCCTGGCTGTGTATTGGATCATTGTCTTGCTGAAATGTCCGCTCTGGTTTCATCTTTATCATCCTGATAATGTAGGTGTTGGACTGAAGGAGCTAATATTAATTTACAAAGAGGAAGGTCAGAGGGTTGCTGAAGAACGAGAGATTTCATCTGCTGTCTGGGCTTTCACTGCCTTTCTACACCTTCTTTTCTTCATGTGTTCAATACTTTTTTTCCCTTGTCATTTCATTTTATTACGCATAACTTAATTTGTAAACTAATAAGATGTGTTGCATATAAGTATTTCTTTGGTTGTTATCAACATCTTCAAAATTTCAATTTTCAAATTCAAGTATCTCTTTGTTAAGATGCAACACAAATAAGAACACAATTATCAGAACAAAATAACTTCAATAAGGCTGATTTTTTTTTTTTTTTTTTTTTTTTTTTTGCAGCCATCAACTGAAACTCCACATTTTCAAAACAGTTAGCACACAGGCCTAAACAGCAGCACTCATGATCAAAATGAAACATTTTGCTTGCAAAACGCACACACCGTGTCAAAACATTTAAAATATTACAAATTTTACCTTCAAACATGCTGGCACAGAACAACACAAACCTTTTTTAAGCCGTTTTTATAAGGTTTGCAGACTGATTGCTAATAAAAGATTTGTATGAAGGAGTGTCAAAACAGTGATTTCATACTGATCTTGGTAGTTTCTAATGGTTAGGAATAGATGGTTTCTGTTTGGTTACCATAGCTAAAACAAAAGAGTTTGGAATGCTTGAATAACATCCATGTTAACTCTTTCGAAAAATGTTAAGGGAAATCTGTCAATCCAATGAGAGAGTTTACACATTTGCAAGACATGTCTTCTGCTCTGCTGGGATAGTGATGAGGAAAATTGAGTGGATCCTAGTTTCCAAGTCAAAGCAAACAAGAACAACTGTAATGCTACCTTCGCTTTGCTGTTTTGGGAAGCCTATCTCAAAGTTTTCTGAAGTAATGTGGCCTGTAATATCAGCTCTCTTTTTGCACTTCCTAGAGACAGATTTAGAAAGTCAGACCTGTCCAGGTAATGCCATTCGACCTCTGTAATACTAAGGTCTTTACTCTGTGTAGTCCTTTAATGTGTTTCATGCACAGTCCAGTTTTTATTTTATTTTATTTATATTTTTTTTTTTAATATGATTTCCAAGATATGCATTAGCAGAATATTTGAAAATATTATCATGCTGAAAAATATATAAAAACTCACTGGGTATTACCAATGGTGTGCATTTCTGAAGCAATGGCGTAATTGTACATTTTAGCATACACAATCCCATTAGTTCTAATAATATTACTGAAATTAACTTTTTAAAAGTATTTATTGAAGAACATCTCCAGATGTCATCATAGGACTTTTGTTAAATATAATTTTTTTGGTCCATAATATAGCAATCCCACTCACACTTTATTTATTTTTTACTTTGTCTCCAATCCTAAACATCTCAAACTTTGATTCCATTTCTGTTCCTTCTTTCTTTTGATTGCTCCATATTTTCATCTGTGCTGTCAACCTGTGGCTCTAGCTGAATGTGGCGTGATGTCAATCATTCTTGTGATCTGTCATCATTACAGTATCACAGCTCTTTGCTGGCGGGCTTGAACCTTAAACATTTCCCTCCTCACCCCTCTCCTCTCACAGAAGAAATGATTGAAAGCCGTGCGAAATTAGACAAAATCAAGACGCAATAAAGGACATGTGAGTGTCCTAACACTTCTCCTCGTTGAGACAGCAGTGTTCGAGCGAGCGCACTGTCCTGAGTAATCCAATCCGATGAGGCCAGTCCCTTAATCTCTGTCTTGGGAATGTGATTGCTCTAATGCATTTAGTGAAACTCAGGCAAGGTTTTATTTAATCGTGCACGCTGGAACTGTGGAGAGGAGATGAGAAAAGTACACAATCTTTCATCATACAATCATCCAGTACTATTGCATTTACTGTTGTTCTGCTGGTCTTACATGTGGGTGTGTATCTCTCAGTGATCTGTAGGGAATCAAGGGGTTTATTGTTCATGTTTTTTTTTACCGATTCACCATGGTTGATTGAATAATTCACTCACTTTCCTGCAGCTTATTCCTTGTTTATCAGGGGTTGCCATTTTTTATAATGAGGTAGTTATAAAGTTGTGTATGTTTTCCAGAGATTCACCATGATTGATTTAATAACTTACTCGCTTTCCTCTGGTTTATTCCCTGCTTTATCGGGGGTCATCACAGTGGAATGAACTGTCGATTACTCGGTAGGGCTGCACGATTCTGGCTAAAATAAGAATCACCATTTTTTTCTTTTGCTTGAAATCAAGATCAAGATTTTCTCACGATTCTGTTGATGTAAAATAAAGGTTAATATGAGTATAGGCTATTATTATTGTTATTTCTCAAACAACAATAATATTATAAGGACTATGTGTATGTCTACTGTTGGTTTAAATGCTCAATTTCGTATAGACTTGGAATAGGGGACTTGAACAGACTTTAAATTTGTCCTGGTCTTCAATGCACAGAAAAGTGAGGACATCAGAATACAACTATTCATAATCCTGAGGTCATTGGCAACATTATTAGACCATTTTTTACGGGTAAAATAAAATATTATGCATTACAGTTATCAGATTCGCTTCTGAATTATATTCAATGTTCTATAGGCTAGAGTAGTTATACTGACACTGTTACATGTTTATTCTCATGCACAACACTTTGTGTTGGCTATGAAAGGAAAAACAAATCAAATGCTTGTCGTAATCATAACTCTAAAATGCGATATGATCATTTAAATGATTTGCAGAGTGCACCCTTTCGGTTTTACTTTCACTGCCGAGTGCCCTCATGTCATGGTTGCCGTTACTTTAAGGAAAAAAAAAAAAGATACATGCAAATCATACTTCTCACGCCGCTCCCAAACGATCGCTCAGTGCAACCAACAGAAGGTTATTTACAACTTTATTTAAATTTATTACTCACTGCCTGTGCAGGTTCTGTTCACTAAAGAAGACATCATTCTAAGGCACGCAAAATACTCTCTGAGGTAAAACACAGCTCACGGTTAGCTCACAAGGGATTTCGTGGCTGCGAATACATCATTACATTTAGACAGAATTACATTTTGGGGTGAATTATACCTTATTAATATACACTGTAAAAAAAATCTGTAGGGTTTATTACCGGCAGCAGGGGTGCTGGAAAAAAACGTAAAATAACGGCAGTTAAATTACAGAAATTTACAGTAAAGTGACGAATATTAAATTACAGAAATTTACTAGAAATTTACATTTAAGGACATTTCTGTAATTAAATATCCATCATTTTATGCTATATTTTTGCAATTAAATGGCCGTTATCTTACAACTTTTTTTACAATTCTTTTATACAATTTTGTAGGATGTGACTCTTTCAACACCAGTTGGAGGTGTCTACGTTGCTGAGCAGCGTGTATAAAACAATGTGAAGACTTGTGCCTTTATGCTTGAAAATATATTTGGCTGAATCGTAGAAATTCTGATTCAGGATCGAATCTATATCGTGATCTTTTTTCGAATAATCGTGCAGCCCTATTACTCATGTATGTTTTAAACAGGGCATGCCCTGCCAGCTGCATCCAAACACTGACAGTACAACCCTTGGTACTCTCAAACACCCATGCACTCTCATTCCCATACTATGGCCAGTTTAGTTTATCCAGTTCACCTATACTGCAGGTCTTTGTACTGTGAGGGAAGCCATGCATTGTGAAACATTGTACATTGAGCATTTATGAGTGTGCTTTACACAGGTGACTGGGCTGGAGAAAACACCTGTAGAATCCCTCTTCTCGCTATATGCACCGGACACTTTATTGTCATTCACATGCATGTATACACAGAATTAATTTTGTAGCATTAGCTCTGCAGTTTTAATAAAAGTAACCCTAAACAATACATAAATAAACGGTCCTCTTTGTTACGAGGCTCTGCAGTGCAAATAAAAAACAAAAAACTTCATTTTACAAGGACTCAAGAAGGAAAACAGTGTTTACCTGTGAATGTACCACAAACATGTTGTACTACTTGTTTTATTCAACCATAAGTACTTCTTTTGCACAGTATTGTTCTGTCTGAAAGTACTTGTATAATATATCTTAAGTTATGTTTAAAGTTAAATATTTAAATATAGAATATGTAAAGTTAGTAGTGTGTATAGTCAGATTACTGCTCTGGTATGTTATACATGGGTTTAAAATAGCTCTTACAACATGTGCCACACCTTGGTCATGCAAGACACAACATTGACATTTCAATGTATAACCAGGCATATAGCGGAATGCCTGCACCTGGAGTGAAGCCATGCAAACATGGAGAGAACATGCAAACTCCACACAGAAAGACCTTATGGTCCAGCCGGGACTTAAACTAGTGACCTTCTTACTGTGAGGCAACCATGCTAACCAGTTAGCCACCGTGCTGCCTATAATAATTATATTATGAAATGTATTATTTGTTTATTTTATTTTTGGCTTATTCCCTTTTTTAATCCGGGGTCGCCACAGCGGAATGGACCGCCAACTTATCCAGCACGTTTTTACGCAGCGGATGCCTTTCCAACCGCAACTCATCTCTGGGAAACATCCACACACACTCAATCACACACACTCATACACTACGGACAATTTGGCTTACCTAATTCACCTGTACTGCTTGTCTTTGGACGGTGGGGGAAACCGGAGCACCCGGAGGAAACCCACACGAATGCAGGGAGAACATGCAAACTCAGAACACACAGAAACGGTAACTGACCCAGCCGAGGCTCGAACCAGCGACCTTCTTGCTGTGAGGTGACACCACTACCAACTGTGCCACAGCGTCGCCCGAAATGTGATATTACAATAATAATTAAACTGCACTTAAATGACTATACTTTAAAGTTTATCTGTCATGTTCACACGTAAACGCATTTCACTTAACGTAAATCTCTTCGTTAACTCACAGTTTGTTAACCTTACTGTGAGTGATTTAGTGTTCAAGGGAGCTGTTCGGCTTGAAGGGGAAATAACTGCAGCCTCATGTTTAGGGGGCGTTGAGTGGCACATAAGGGGTTTATGGCAGGAATCTGTGACACGGACCCCTGTTGTGACTTCAGATTTTGTACTGTGGATATGCGCTGTGCATGTGCACATATGCGTGTCTGCTTGCATGCTATTTCAGTCATGCTGTTTTCACACTACCACATGTTTATGATAGTCACCTTTATTTCTATAGTGCTTTATACAATGTTGATTGCGTCAAAGCCGCTTTACATCGATGAATAGTAAAGGGATTACAGAAATGTAGTTCACGTGAATCATATTTCAATCACAAATTATGTAGAAGCACTATTGTGTTTAAAACACTAACATTTATGTGTTGTTTTTTTTTTTATCAAACGGTTGGGTTTGACCCAAAATTGGGTTGCTCCGACACGTCATTTTTAGCATCTCAGTTCTTGCTCGGGTTACTGTGTATTTGTAGTGTAAATTTGTCGGCAGTGATGGGTAAGTTACTTTTGAAAAGTAATAGATTACAAATTACCGACAACTACTGAGAAAATGTAATCTGATTACATGACTAATTGCTTAATGTAAAAAGTATTCAGATTACTAATTAATATACTTCGAAGTTTCTTTAAAAACACGTAAAATATACCTATAAATATACAAAATAAACTGCATTACAACTAATTTAAAACACTTAAAGAGTTTTGCTCAAAACCTAAAATTCTTATTATTCACTTATTCTAAACCTGTTTATTTATTTATTTATTTATTTATTTATTTATTTATTTATTTTTTTTATTTATTTATTTATTTATTTATTTATTTATTTATTTATTTATTGAACACAAAAGAAGACATTTAGAAGAAAACCGGATACCTGTAACCTATGTGCAATTAACCGGAATTCAGTTTCGATTAAAATTTTTGTTTAATTGGCTCAATTTTGGCTTAATTTATCAGGAAAAAACGATTATTGCATCATATACTGCCCCTTTTCCAGTTGTACACATTTGTTGCTCTGCAAAGCTCAGTTTCAGGTAAAAATGACTTAAAGCATGTGCTGTAATGTAACTTTTGCAGCATGGGTTGCATATCATTCGTTAATGTACATTGGAATCATTTATGTTTTTAAATGCAGGAAAGAGATCGCATGCTGTTATGTGTATGCGCTCAGCCTCAAAGACGAGCAGAGCACACACATCTAAAGGCAAGTTAGGGTAATTAGGCATGTCATTGTAGTTTCTTCTGCAGACAATCAAAAAAATATTATATATAAAAATATATAAAATATAAAAATGTATTATAATATAATTTTACAAATATTTAAACCTACTTTTGCCAAAATAAAACAAATGAGACTTTCTCCAGTAGAAAAAAAATGACAGAAAACAGAAAAATTCTTTGTTAAACATGATTTCGGAAATATTCATAAAAAAGGAGGGTGAATAATTTTGATTTCAACTCTATATCGTTTTGAATATTCGTGATTTCAATTATGACCAATCATGACAATCAGTAGTATTGTAACCATTGACATCCATATTGTGAAAAAGCACTGCAGTGTTGATGCGTGACTTGATTGTGACACAAGCCCCGGCCCTCCATTGGAAATAACGAACATAAGCAGCTACGCTTCTCTTCACATTCAGAAGATACCTTTACAATGGACCGCCATGTTTTGGGGCACCGGTGTCCTCCTTGGTGATTGAGTATTGTCGTAGAAGCTTTCTTTTCAAGTGCTTGAACAATATGCTGGTCAGGTTGAAATCAGTCGAAAGTTCTTTAGAGACTGGACATAGACTGCATTTCACAGCAATATTTTAGTTTTTACGTGCAATGAAATCAAAGTAATGTCTGTATTTACAGTTGAATAAGCAGCCGCTCTCGACAGCAACCGTTTCAGCTTACGTTTTCCAGCTATTTAAAAGTGCATGCTTATTAACTGATGTTGCAGCGGAAAACATGATTTAAAAGCATTTTTTTTTTCTTATAAAAACTAAATTTATAACGTCAGTAAAGCAATTACATTCACATTAGTAACTGTAATCGAATTACACACATTTAAAATTTTATTTAAAAATTACACACATTTAAAATGTTACATTACTGTGTTCTCCAAAAATGCAATTAGAATACAGTAATGCGTTACTGTGGAATACATTACACCCAACTCTGTTTGTAGGTTTGTAGGACTTCTAACTTCACCTTTTTATGAAACTTTATACTGGTAATGAATTTCAATCCTGAAATACTTGTAATATATTAAATAATAATGGTTGAGTCACACGACCTGATCAAAAAGATCATGTGGTTCATCTTATATACAGTTTGAACCCTATAACATGAGCTCTTATAGAATCCTTATTGACACAACAGTCACATTCCTGACATGAAATCCTAAACTAAGAGAAGTGACAAGAAGACCACAAATCACAGTGAAAAGCAGCGTGGTGAGTTTTGTCATTTAAGTGAGCTTACAATACATGGAATGACCCACCATTTAGTCTGTTCAGTCTAGTGTAAATATATATGTGTATGTGTGTGTATGTGTGTATGTGTATGTGTGTGTGTGTGTGTGTGTGTGTGTGTGTGTGTGTGTGTGTGTGTGTGTGTGTGTGTGTGTGTGTGTGTGTGTGTGTGTGTGTGTGTGTGTGTGTGAGTGAGTGAGTGAGTGTGTGTGTGTGTGTGTTAGATTTTAGTTACTATACTCTCAAAATCATTCTAAATAAATCTGTATTATTGAATTTTATTTATAAAATTGCACAGAAATAGCAAAACAATAATAAAAAAAATATGCAGATTGTTTGCCCCTGTATACTTATAATCTTTACCTATAATATTATTTAAAAAAATTAAATAGAAGAAAAATGCATTCATTTCACATCTTCATATTTGTTCACAATGTTTGGTTGAACGGAATGTTTTCAAGAATGAGAAAATCCCTCCTGATACTAATTTTTTATTACTATTATTGTCTATCAACAGTAAATGCTTCTAGACATATAGTAAAGCCTGCCTATTTTTAGATGTCTCCCAACCTCCAGTTCTTATTATATTAACACAACAAAACGACAAGCCGTTTAATTAGTACTATTTCTACTTGATTTGACCCATGAAGATGTATTTTTAGGTAAGTGACCAAACATTTGTATCACAATGTACCTACATTGTGTCAATTCAGCTTGTTGTACTTTAACTATTTAACCAGGAGTTCAATCTGTAACAATCACAAATTTACATCAAAAACTCATTCTTTTACTGCCTACCTGATTCACAACATAAAAAACTGACAGTCATGGCCTAAATATGATTTTTATTTAGAACTGTAAATACTAAAATGTGGCGTTAGTGACTGACTTGCCATCAGTTACACACACTTACGCTCTGATTTCCCATTTTGAATATGTGACAGTAAATCATTAATTAGCTCTAACCAGATCATTGGAATACATGATTTGCTGGATCAGATATAATCAAATCTGTCCAATTTGTAAAATAACAGCTTAACTGAAAAAAAAAAAAATCAGCTCATTCACAAATCAAACCGTAATTTCATCCAGTTCCACACACAAAATAGTAAGCATGCTGAAGTTTTGTTATCTGTCACTTAATCATGCTGCAATGTTTTTTTAAACCATCTATAACCTGGACAATAAATCCTTCTGAAAGTAATTCCAATTATATCATTGCCCTGTGTCATTAATCGTGTCACTGAAAAAATTATTCAAAGATGATTCCTTGGATTTACACTTTTTTTTTTACGTTAAGTGGTTGTAAAAAAATATTTGTGTTGAATTTAAACAAACAAATTAAGTTGAACATTATTAAATTGAATTTGTTTCTTTAAATTCAACACAAATAAATTGTTTGCAACAGTTCTGCAACACATTTCTGCAGAATCGTAAATTTGAAACTATGCAATTACCATGACAGTTATAGCTAAAGTTATAGTTAAGCAAACTGATAGCAGGATTGCAAAATGCAAAAAAAGTTAAATAAAATTAAAAATCAGTTTGTTTATGCAAATTAGCATATATTGTCATACTGCTGTCTATGCAAAAGCAGTTGAACAAGTCCGACATGAATTCAGAGAAATAATGTTGTGCTACGGTTGCTATTTATTGATAACTTTTATTATAACTATTATTATTATTATTAATTAGTAGTAGTAGTAGTAGTAGTAGTAGTAGTAGTAGCAGTAATTATTTTCTGTGGAGTAAATGAATAAAAAGTGTACCAGAAAAAAGAGGGTGGATAGACTTGCTGTTCTATTGATCTAAGGTATGCAAGCAGGAAGCACAACCTATATACAGGCCCCGCCCCTACAGTGCCACCCCAAACATATTGACATTTAAAGGTGTTTGACACTGCTGCTTCTTTGTTTTGGCATGCGTGAAGTGCAGAGAGGAGGAGGTCGTTTGGATGATTAACAGGAAAAGTGTGCGAGCGAGAGCGTCTGGGGTTAGTGGTAGGTGTTCCTGGGCCCCTCTGGCAGAAGCAGCTGGAGTCTCTAAATTAGTGCTGGGCTTGATTATGCGCCGTTCACCCTCTCCGGCCCCTCCTCTGAGTTTAGCTGCAGGTGAAACTCGCTGCCAGTCGGCCTTCTGCCGCCCCTCTCTCAGGCTTTTGTCCTCCTGCACGTAATTGTAACGTGCATGGTGCTGCACAGCAAATGTGCTCAGGGTGATAGTGTGTTTTTGTCAGTGTGTGTGTGTGTGCATTGCTTTTCATTTGTTGACTGTAGAACCAGCCCGTATCTCAAACACACATACACAAACACACTTCCCTCTAGTGGAACTATTAGCCAGCATGAAGTATGGGTATGCATTCCCTAAGGGGTATTTAAACAGGTTGCAGGAAAGGTTTTAGTTGAACCTTTAAAATAGAATTAGTCAGACAGAAAGCAATTTTGGTCATCGTTATTCTGATGATTGATTGATTGACTGTTGTCAAAATTGTAGTTTATTTGCATATATGAATTTGGACGGGAATATCTGGTTGGGTGAATGTTAGATGGGGATGTTTAGGAAACGTAATCATCGTAACTGTGTTTAGCAGCGATTATTGGTTATGAAAATGCACTTTTACCTTTGACGTTCAAGTGAAATAATTGATAATTACACAGAAATGCACACAAAATCGCTTTTGTTAAGCATCTCATTAACATTTCACATAGTATTTGTCAGCGCCAGTGGTGTGAGTGTTCGGGATGCATTGTTTCTGGCCCTGTGGTAATGAAGGATACAAAAAAAGGGAAACGCTGGGAAACACTGGAGAAGATGTTTGCAGTGGGGGTACCTGTCTTTCTCTCTCCCCATGTCTCTCTGCCGGGTCTTTATGCGTGGGATCCTTGGGTGATTTGGGATTTCTCCCGGTTGCAGGCCTGGGGGAGGACCGGTAACTGAGCCACCAGCCGAGGGAGCTGGACCAATTACACTGTTAGGATAAATGTAGCGCCATGCATGGATTGTGGTACTTAACAGGCCGTATGAAGGCAAGCTTCACCAGGGTATTTTAAATGGAAGGGAATTTAAAAACAGATTTATGGGGCAGTTAAAAATAGTAGGCGACTGATTTTTTTTTTTTTTTCCTCCTCCCCCCACGTTTGCCTCCTTTTCTTTTTCACGAAATGATAGATCTGCAGAAAAAGGGAAAGCTGTCCCCAGTGGAGCGGCCCAACACAAATTGACAATTTCAATCCCGCATCGCATAATATCCTCATCGTCTTCCCTCTCTTCATTTCTTCTGTCCTCCTGACCAACAGTGACATATTAAATTAAGCCTTAACTAAATCTGAGTTAATGAATTATTCTAGCTACCTATGATGTGATTATTTTAATTAATGGGACAACATACCTGCCGTCACTCTCGTCTGCTAATGAACAGCGCGCTCGGCTCTAATGTCTTTTTCTGACACCACCCAGCACCCCCACCCCAAAATAATGGGAAATGACTTTTTCACTGTCTTATGGCCAATTCCCTCCTGTGAGCTTTGTGAATCAGTGATAGCCTTTTACACGCACACACGCACCCTGCTGTAAAAAGTGGGCTGTACTGTTTTCTAGCTGGACGTAATTTGTTGCCTTTTCATCTCAACCAGAGCTTCTCTTTCAATAGTTACTGTGATGGTATGATTTAACCAGGGCTTGACATTAACTTTTTTTGACCACTAGCCACTAGCCACTCGCCATTTTTCACTAGCCACAATTTTGTTGTTGGGAAAATATGTTTTATATGCTTAAATTTGATGTTGGCATGCTAAAATTTCTTGATTTAGACTTTTTGTACTTGCTCAATGTGCATAAGCCAATGAGTTATGGTTTTGTAGTGTGGCTTTGCAATTAGTTTTTATTTCACATGACTTTTCAAGGCTCAACACTAAGGATTTACCAATTTTTTCTCTGACCACACCAAAAAAAAAATAAAAAATTATTTATTATTATTTATTTATATATTTCTATAAATAATGTCAAAACATGCAAAATATAGCTTTATACATGTTCTTTTTATTCAACAAAACCTTTCTTAAAAACAATTACATTTAAAAAGAATTATTGTCATGTATTTAAAAATATGCACAGTAGTCTGTCCAGGCTACAGGTGTCCAGATCACTAGTTAACTACACATAAATCTCCTGTTAAAGCAATGTTTTTTTAAAATGATAATTAAACCATATTAGCAAAAATAGCTGCAAGCATACCGTGTGTGATAATGGAAGGATGATCACATTAAGTTCAGTTTAGTTTCAGTTTAAGTTCAAGTTTTTATTATCTACGACAACTAACCAAAGTGAAACCTGTTTTGAAATAACTGTTCCTGCTTTTATGTCCATGTGATTAGATTACTGTAATTCTTTAAATATTGGTTTATCCTCATCTTCTATTTCTAGACTTCAAATGGTCCAAAATGCGGCCGCCCGAGTAGCCACAAATATGACCACATCACAACAATATTGCGATCACTACATTGATTGCCGGTTCATTTCCGAATAGACTATAAAATTTTACTCTGTTTATAAAACTTTGTTTAACCTAGCACCATCTTTCTGATCTGAACACTACTAAGGCCCAAACCCAATCGCTTAGGTCAAATTTCGACTGCCATCTATTGCAAACACCCTGATCTCATCTTAACTGTAGAGGCGATAGAGCCTTTGCAGTTGTGGGTTCGCAATTATGTAATAAGTTACCATTAAAAATCAGAATAGCACCCTCTCAATCTATTTTTAAATCAATGTTAAAGACTCATCTTTTTTTCTGTGCATTCAACATTCCCTAATGGCGGTTCCAGGCTATACTAAAGTGATTCTTTCTTGGATATTTTTACAGTTGTTGCTATTGTTTTACATTGTTGTTTTTATTGTAGTAGTTTGTTGTACGTAAGTGTGTTCTAGAAATAAACTTTGAAATTGAAATTGAAAAAATGGTTAAGAAACCAGCAACCGCTGCTGCTTACACAAATATATATATATATTTTAAAGCATCCGGAGCTTTTGGAAGCAGCAGGACTGTGGGTGCATGAGCATCACATTTTGTCCTGTCTATTTGAAAGAGAACCGATTGCAGCAGTTGCGTTTCCAGGCACGGATGCTTCGTGCCAGAAAACGGGAGTGCGCATGCTTTTTAAACACATCACATAACCTGTGCTCATTTGGTATTTACCTGCTTCCTTTTGCTTGCGCGTATGCTATTTTTGTCAGTGATGCTGCTTTTCAATTCTGAGATGACATTTTCGCGCATATTGGGCCATCTTTATTGTGGAACCTTGCTTTTTAGTAAAACTACAATTTAAAAATGATCTTCAACCAGCCAAAGTGTCTAGTAAGAGTGGCTCTCTAACACACCACAGCTGAAGTGTACCCGCATTTGGTGGGTTGGTGGGTGTCAATGTAAAGCCCTGGATTTAATTAATATTTAGGTATATAAGTATTTGTCTGGGCATCATTGTTTCAATAATCTTGATAACAGGGTGGAATGGTTGAAGTAACGCTATCACTACAGCATATTTGCATAAATATTGGGAACATAATTTATTTGTCTTGTTGTTAGGTCCTAATGATAAAATTATATAAATTCTAGAAATAGATGTTTTTAAAATTCCAGTATCGATTGGTACCGAATTCCAGTATTGTGACCCTAGTTACTTGTAATGCGGTACCCCCAACACTGTAGCCTACTTTAGCTAACTTTTGAATTTTTACATTTTAAAACACACTTTTTAAAGAGTAGCTGTAGTAATGGCAGACATTCAGAAACAAGCTGAATTAGGCCAAATCGATCCTATGTTAACCTCGAACACACCAGACCAACAAGCCGGACTTATGGTATTTCCCGATCCTTAAGACTCAAGTTTTTGTTGTCCTAACTCATAGTATATAATAAAAATAGTTATAAGCATTAAACAATGAGAATTATCAAATGCTGGTTCATATATGTTTGATACATTTACATATGTAAAACATATCTGACAGAATTTTTGTTCAGCATTTGACTTGCTAAAAGTTGGAGAATGGGTGCTAACTATTGGAAGATTAACTCTTAATAGGAGAGGGCCTAGGTTATTGCTTGAGACTCTTGTTTGGCAACCACTTCTGAGCTTTAAACGTTGTCATTTTATGTATAGACGAGTATTTGTTGGAGAAAATTAACATGTAAAATTAAGTTGTCACTTTATGCATTGAATATTGCTGGAGAAAAATATATATATTTATGTAAATGTATAAACAGTGACTGCTGGTTTCAATACCTTTTTCTTTGTTTGAGCAGGCTCACGTGTCTACCAGTCGGTTTGAAGGTTTTTAATGGATGTTTAAACGATGTGTTTAAACAAACCGCAGATATATTTACAATGAATGCATTGAGATAACTGATTAATGTTAATTCACTTCTATTAAAAGGCAGGTTGGTCTAGTATCAAAATTTTATAGAGACAATACTACAAAGTCAGTGTTGATTTAAGAAGATCTGCTGCATTTCTGTGTTCTGTTGCCAAAATGTATGCCCTGTATTATGCAAATGCCTTACTTTGATGATAATGTAGGACACCTGCTCTTTCAACTGTAGCTACATTTCAGATTGTCATTTTTGGAATTGCCCCAGGGTGGTGATTGGTCCAAATAAGAATTTATTGTGGCAAGTTTTATTGATTTGGATCGTGCTCAAGTGTAGATGGTTTTAGCTGTAAATTACAATACAACGACTAGAATGATCTTGAGGTCTGGTTTTAATGCATTTCTACCAAAAGCAGTACAAAGTTTATACATTTCAAGATTATTATATCTAGTTAGGTACATTTTTAAAAATAGCTTAATAAATAATAAACTACTTTACAGTGTTACAAGGTAGCACAATGACCTGCTACTTGAAATCTGCCCCAAATAAATTGAATTATGTAGTTTATTTTTTTAAATAATCTAACTCATTAAATCATATGTTAGGTGTCATAATTCTAAACATCTGACTGGGAATATTCCATTGAATATATTTTAGACTTGGAAGCAATAAATATTATAATATTTTGAAATGGTTTGAAATCATTGGCTAAATTGAAGCTTTATACAGTGGGTAAAATAAGTATTGAACACATCACCTTTTTTTCTGAGAAAATATTACAAGGGAGTTGTTGACTTAAATTTTCACACAAAATGTCAGTAACAACCAAAGTAATACATAAATACAAAGACAAATAAATTTGTTAAGAAATTAAGTTATAATGAATGCGTAATGAATGAAAATAAGTATTGAACACATGTAGAAAGGAAGCTCAAAAAAGGGCAAGGAAAGTCCCGACAGCAGCTGAAATCTCCCAATAGTTAAATAGTAACCCTGCCCCTCATTAGGAATTTGTAGGATCTGTTAAAGTATGGGAAAATTCCATGTGACTTTATTCTCCATACAAGAGTTATCCTGAAGCTGTCATTACAAAAAAATAAATAAATAAATAAAAATTTATGCAAAGTATTAAAAACATTTCAGTAGTTCAGTAGCTTTTCCTTATGGTAATAACAATGATATGATACAACACATTTTTCTAGTTTGTTCTGTTTGTTTGCAGTCATTTTGTGTGTTATTATCAAGGAGTTGGCGTATGTTGAGGCTGGCTAGCCTCAAAGTTTGGCTGTCGTTTAAGTGACATGCAAAGGAATACCTAAATGCTAAAAACACATGGTTTCTGCTACATTTATTGCCTTCTTTCATGGCGGGAGCGCCACACCAAAATTCATCCCGCCACGGCTACGTTACAGCATCTCATTCAAAACATTCAGTCGTGTTTATTTTTCTTTTTTTAAATAGCGGGTTATAATTGCACCAAACTTATTAAAAGGTAAGTGAATTATAACAGCGCAAACATGTCTGTAACCGTAGTAGTGCTGTGCATTTTGTTTAACCCTTTAAGGTTACGTGCTGACTGACTGACTGACATTTGCGTGATGCGTGAGCCCAGCAAACACGACATAGCTTTTAGTTAAGATGAACACAGTTTCTGTAATTATACTTTATAGATAAAGGTTTAGGGCTCTGCATATTATGACTGTATCTTGCTGGAGTTTATGGCCATTTCACTTTCTTCAGTACGCATTAAGGTCTCTGTTGGTCTATTGGAGACATTTATTAATATTCCTAGCAAATCCAATAAATGTTGGAGACATTTACACAAACGCACTAAATCATACTTCAGCAGTGTTTATTTGAGAGCGCACAAAAAAATGCACTTAAGCAGTGTATATTTGAGGGCATGCAAAAAGTTTTGTGCACAAGCAGAGGAATTGGCGCGCAAGCAAAGAGATTTGCTAACTCGTATTACAATAATGCGATCTCGTATCTTTTACACAGATCTTATATCTGTGTAAAAAAAAGGCCTGCCCCCACAGCTGGAAAAACCCTTGAGGAAACACTGAAATAGAACTTTGTAACGTGTTCGGGAGGGTTTATATTAAATAGTTTGACTAATGCGTGGTTTACACTTCTGCATCGAGTGATCGACATAACCCACAGCACAACCCATTCAGCACCTTGCCCATTCTGCATGCTGTTTGTATTGCTTTGCAAGAACACTTCCGAAACGCTAGCTGACAGTCACCTTTTTATGTTCCTCTGTGTCAAGTTTCTTTGCAGGTGTTTTGTTTTCTTCTGAACGCTACCTTAATGTACAAATAGCTAAAACTCACTCACTCAGAGGCGGAAATCAGCAGATGTGCAACAACTTTAAACTTAAGGTAAACCCCAAAACAAAAATTTCCATCTGGAGCTGCTTCACAGGACTCGACATTTGTAAACACTCACTCCAACGGGTTTGAGCAGCTCTCACCCCTGCTCACACCCATCAGTGCTACCAAGCCGACCAGTCATAGAGCTTGCGCTACGTGTCGTTGCGACATGTAGTTATATTTTTTCAAGAGGTGAGCGTCAACCACGGCGAGGGCATGCAGCCAGGCGAAGGCAGCACCTGACCATACACATGCGCTTGACACAGAAGTAAAAATCAGCCTTAATGTTTAACAGCTGGGATGGTAATCAGAGCTAGGGTTTGTGGGAAATGAAGTTCGGGTGAATAGCATAACAGGTGAGGCTCCCTACTTAGTAGGTACTACATTTGAATTTACTACATGGCCGTTAGAAAAGTAAATCCTATATAGTATAAATGTGAGAAGTATGGATGAAACTTGGACATACTACATTTGTCACGATCACATGGCTCTACTGCATCAGTTGCATTGCTTCACTTCCATTCATGAATTCTCTCGCGGTGCATCAAGGCATAGTGTAGCGTCCATCTGATGCGCACTTCAGAATCTCACCAGAAGTAGTAGGCCATTCATGTACTTCTCACATACTGTTTTTACAATGCTATGAATTTGGACATACTACTCAGCTCGCATACTGTTTTTTAGCCAACTATATAGTGTGGAAGTATACGATTTTTCAGATGCAGCAAGAGTCTCCTCTTGCAAAGCTTGTGGTAGTGCACTCCACCTAGTAATTGCTCGTCTCCAGGTTTGTTGTCACTAATAGAGCAAGAAATGTTTCTCTCTTTTTTAAAGGATTGAGACGGGAGTGACTGTGTTGAAGTACTCCTTTAGGATACTTACTGCACAGCCATTTTGTTTGCATTTCAATCTATTATACTATAATGTATATGATAGCAAACTTTCTCTTTTACAATTTTTTTATTTTTTTATTTCCAGGTTTCTCTTATCCTTTCCATGTATGAATGACAGAGAAAGCAGAAGATGTATTCATATGACAGACTGCATGATCAGGACTGCTTTGGCTTCTGTTCTGGCCTGAAGCCGTGTGACACTGATCAGATCTAGTTAAACAGCTGTTTATTATTTCAAGGGAAATCAGTGGAAAGATTCTCTCTGGAGACACCACTTTGTGCCAGGCACTCCTCCTCTTTGTAAATCAAATACCTGTGCAGAAGCCTGTGGGTGTCAACTGATTCCAAAACTAACCAAATCATGCCTTTATTCTACTAAAGCCTTGATAACAGATTGTCATTGTATTCCAGAAGTGAGAAAATCTGGTCAAGAGTTTGAAGCTTTGAGTTTGACTTTGAAGAAAAAAAAAATTGTTCACCACAACAGTTCAGTGCTCAGGATGCTGTTCAATGTAATAATCTTTGTCATTGTTTGGTGAGGTTAGAAAAGGTGTTTGCTTTTCAATAAAGTATGAAAGTAAGAAAGAAAAAGAACTAGTTTATGTCAGGTTTGGAGTCCTGTCGTGGATTGAAGTAATTACTGAGCTGTTTTATAGATTCGTCTGGTTGGGGCTTGTGAATGTTTGCCGTAAGGTTGTTCAGATTCAGAAGTGGACCATGACTATAAATCCCACTGAAATGATGCAATGGGGCAAATTATAGAGGTTGAAGTAATCAGTAAAGTTGGCGTTCACAATGCTATAAATTCCTTTAAATTACACTTTGCCAATTTTTGATGTATTTTCTTGTTTGCCAGCTATCATTTGCTGAATTTGAAAGCGTTTATTATTGAATACATGTTTGGACGTTGTGAAGTGGTGTTTCACAGACATTTCAAAAATATTTTCTTTAAACAAACCTTTGGACTACACTTTGTCTGCAGTCTCTCTGTCTCTCTCTCTTTCTCACTCTGTCAACTATTACGAAATATGACAATGTAACAGCTGAGTTTTGGATGGCATTATTTTTTATATATATAAAAAATTTTTTATGCAGATGTAGTAATATAAAAAGTAATACAGTAGGGCTACACCATTCTGGCTAAAATGTGAATCGCAATTTTTTTGTTGCTTAAAATCAAGAACACGATTTTTTTACGAATCTGTAGATGTAAAATAAAGGTTAATATCGGTGGGCTATTGTTATTGTTTATTCTCAAACTAATGGTAAAACAACACTTATAATATTAGGCTTATGCGTAGCTCTACAGTTGCTTAAAATGCACAATTTTGTACTGTCATTATAGTGGACTTGAACAGACTTAATATGTCCTGGTTGTTAATTAACAGTAAAATTATGACATCAGAATACAACTATTCTTAATTATAAAGTTGAATTATTATGTTTGAGACATATGCTTGTCATTTGTCATTGACAACATTATTAAATCATTTGTTTTCACTGGTAAAATCAGACATTTGTCATCATCAGATTCCCTCTTGTGTTATATTATATAGGCTAAAGTATGTATGTATATATATATATATATATATATATATATATATATATATATATATATATATATATATATATATATATATATATATATGTATGTATATATATATATATTAGACTAAAGTCGTTATACTGACACAGTAAACATTTAATTTCATGAACCACATTGTGTGTTCGCTATGAAAGAAAAAACATCAAGTGCCTGTCGTAATCATAACTGTAAAATGCGTTATGATCATATGAAGTGCGCGCCGGCTTCCCTTTCACTTCTGAGTGCGGATCATTGCTGCCGTTATTCTGAGAAGAAAAAAAACACATATGCAAATCATTCTTTCAGGTCGGCTCTCAAACAATTGCTCTGTGCAACAAACTGAACGTTATTTACAACTTTATTACCTGTTATTGACAGCTTATGCAGGTTCTGTTCACTAAAGAAGGTGTTATTGTCATCATTACATTTAGACAGAAATTACATTTCTGGGTGAATTATACCTTATGAATACAGCATGTGACACTTTTAATGCCATTTGAAGGTGTCCATGTTGCTGTGAAGACTTGTGTGGCCGCTTTAACGCTTCTCTCCTGACCTTGAAAATATAATTGGCTGAATCGTAGAAAAGTTAAATTAAGATGGTGTGTAGGGCCGAATCAAGATCGTGACCTTTTTTCGATTAATCGTGCAGCCCTACTATACAGTATGTCTATTTTAGGCATGGACCGATATAAGTTTCTGACTATATAATAACCTTCGATACAAATATCACGGTTTCACGGTATCACGGTATTGTGATTACTGCTGTGAAACAATTACTTTTTAAATGTCTTAGTGAAAAACAACAACTTTTTCCGCATTTAACATAATATATTACATTTTAGGAAACATTTATAATATTTTGGAACAGTAAACCTGTCAGGCTACATAATTAAGATAAACCATTGACTTCTATCTTCATTAGCTTTTCAAACACAGATTTCTTTACAACACAAAAAAACACTTAAAAAAACTTTACATATACCTTAGAAACGGTATAGCATTTTTGCATTTTTAATACCTTGATTTATTTATTTTTTCTCCAATATATACCTTGAAAACTGTTACCGTCCCATGCCTAGTATATTTGCATTGTTTAAGAATGATAAGTAGTGCAATTGGAACATATAAAACAATGAGGATGATAAGAGAGGGCTTTCTCTGTCTGCATAGTTTTCACTATATCGAGCAACACAAAGAGACATGTCTCTCTTTAATTATGGACATATGACCACCATAAATAAGCTGGTGTTATGAAGGGAGATCCTTTATGGGAGTATAGAAAAGCAAAGTCACTCTTTGAAGTGTGAAATGCACTCTGCTTAGAGCTGTAAAACCACTGAGCTAACCACACTCAAATGATATTTACTTTTTCAATAGAGCACCTGAGTTTGATGTCCAACTTTATTGTGCTAGTAGAGGCATTAATTGGTTATTTTAAAAAGACTATACAGCCCAACATAAGTGTTTTATATAGTGGAATGCACATTGGCAACACATGTATGGAGGCTCGATGTATCGTGACAAGGTGTAAGTCATTTTCTAAAGCAAACACAGACACGGTGGCTTTTCTAGGCAGATTACCCGAACCACAGGGAAGCACTTGTAAAAAAAAAAAAAAAAAACTGAGCTCTTGAGTTGCTGTTTCTTTTTCCTGTAAATAAACATCTCATTTATTGCACCAATAATACTCACAAGACCAAAAAAATTAACAAAAATTGTACAACATTTACTTTAGTAAAGTAAAATGTAAGAATGATTATGAATATTACATTTTGCATGCATGACATGAGTTTGGATATATCAGTTGTGTTTAAAATTCTTTATATCTTTACTCTACGAAATAAAATTAGACCTTCACCCAATCAAACCTGGACAACTAAAGTCTCCATCATGCTTAAGACTTTTTTTCTAATTATTATTGAAGATAGAAAACATTGAACGTACAAAGAATATGGGGATGCACCGATACCAGTATCGGGTCGATACTTGGTTAAAATACTATGGGCCCTATCATATACCCGGCGCAAGGCGTGGCGCAATAGTCTTTTGGTACTTTTAGCTCGGCGCAAGGGTCATTTTGAAGTGTTGCGCCACACTGTTTAAATAGCAAATGCATTTGCGCTCAAATGTGCACCCATAGGCGTTCTGGTCTAAAAAAGCAGGCGTGTTTTGGCGCGTTGCTATTTTGAGAAACTTTAAATAGTCTGATCTTAAGACCAGAACAAAGTCGGTCTTTTGTCTGGCCCAAAGTGCGCCTGGCTTATACACTACACACGATGCAGAGCAATACGCAAATATTTTTACATATGAAAAATATATAATATCTTAAGGGTATATGTATGTATGTGTATATATATATATATATATATATATATATATATATATATATATATATATATATATATATATATATATATAATAAGGATATATATACAGGATATAAATATAAATGATTAAAATATTACAAAACATATTAATTTCTATCCTACATGAAGATTTAAAAACCACTGCCTTACTTTCTTCATCTCGGTAGTCTTTTTCAGTTCATTCAATTTGCTTTTGTATAATGTTTTTATTATTAGCAGTATTATTTATTATATCCATATTTATATTTGTTTTATTAAAAACAAGCTTAGATTTGTCCACCTGTCAGGTTTTAGACCATATGGGGCATGGCAGGTGTATTTGGAAATAACTCAGTATTTTGACCACACTTGGTCATTATTGTTCATTTATTCGTTTGCTGGAAATTAGAACTGAATTTAGAAATAGTTCTGAAACAAATCTTTGTGCTTAACAAACAAAATTAATTATTTATATAATTATATATAGCTAATTGATGTCTGTGCGTAAAGGTTTCCCTATCCTCGAGAGCAAAAGCGAAAGTGAACTTACTTTACGTCAAAATATGCTTATGGCGCGACACAGCTAGCTCTTAAAGGGAATGGGAGATGAGACTCTAATTGGTTTATTCTCAAAACACACCTATAACTCATTACGAAAATAAACTCAACCCTTTAAGACCATGCGCCACGGCGCAAAGCGGATTTTCCCATCCTTAAATTAGCAAAAATGCGTTCTGACACGCCCTGAAAGCGTTTGCGCCCTGTGTTTTGCGCTCTGCGCATGGACCGTTAAAATAGAGCCCTAATACTTGTATCGGACGTGAAAGGCCGATACCATGCTCCGATATCACTCAACAGTAATTCACTACATGGATGTGATTTGTGGTCCTGCCTGACTTTATTAATTAGTATTAATTAGCCTAATGTATTATATATTAATAGCTTAGTTCTTATAAACAATGTTTTATAAAATACATTAATAAGAAATCTCTATGCTACTGAAGAATAAACCGAATACGCACTCATTTTATATATAAACCATCAATAAAAAATTATATTTTATAACCTAGTATTATAATAATATTAATATAACCTTGTGCAATTTGCAAAAACTGTTGCAAGTGTCAGAGAGATGAAAGAGTGTTTTCTATAGTTATTATAGCAAGGATTTGTTTCATCCCACAAAGCACACCCAAAGCAGATGATGCATCATTCATCAAATGTTTATTAATTGTTGCTTCTTAATTGTTTATTAAACATAGTTTCTGCTTTATGTGTCTAACAACATCCATTAACCATGGTAAAATAACTGTTTTATTGCGGCTTATTGCTTTAATAGACTCTGTCTTGTCAGTTTATACAGCCATTGTATCCCTGAAGGCGAGTAAAGCCATGAAAACGACCAACTTCACATGATTGCGGTTGGATACATTGAACTCACAGTTCTCCTTAAGCGCTGAAATGCACACAGACAGTGTCACACTCGTCCAATCTGCATCTTTAGGCTAGAGGGCTTCTATGGTGTCTTAGAATTGGAGATGTGTAGATCTGTGAGTTTCTCTTACCCAGACCACATGCTTCATGCCAGCAGAGTGTAGACCGGTCACCAGACCCATTCATTCATCAGATGTCTCCATTCACAGAGATGTCCTCCAGCGGGCATCACAATGCTTCAGCAGGCAAACACACTTGAGTCTGAAGCCCCTGGGAGAAAACACATGCAGTCAAACACACACACATGTGCTTTGTGAGTTTTCTTCCTTTTGTGAGTTATTCTTTTTTTTAAAGACTCTTAAAAGCCTCTTTCCTGTTATTTATTAAAACATGTACACTGTGTTAGATTAGTATGAATGATATATTTGCCCAGAAAACATCTCTGAGTGTTTTCCTATATTGTTTGATGAGGTTGGAGAAAGCCTCGAATGGAATTAAAGAGTGGTTTTCCATACAGAAAACTTTCTTTATCTAGTTATCTGGTCTTTGTTGGTGTTTCAAAGGGTTCGGGTCAGGGCTCTTGAATGGCCATGACAGAACCTTGTCATCTATTGAACATCCAGCCTAGGCATCTTTTACTTTAAGTCATGTGCTATAAGCAGTCAGGATTTAACTTTAACTGTGTACTTGTGGTTAGCTTTGTATCCCTGTGCTGAAAATCTCTTGCTTTTATTTAATCTAACCAGAAAACCCATCCTATTAAAAGGTCTGGTGGTGTCTGACAAGCAAGTTAATGCAGAAGATTTATTTTAGTTGACTCTTTTTTTTTTCTGATCCCAATACTTACCATAGGCGACATATGCTGTATTCATTCATTAATTTTCTTGTCGGCTTAGTCCCTTTATTAAGGGAATGAACATCACAGCGGAATGAACCGCCAACTTATCCAGCAAGCAGCGGATGCCCTTCCAGCCGCAACCCGTCTCTGGGAAACATCCACACACACATTCATACACTACGGACAATTTAGCCTACCCAATTCACCTGTACCGCATGTCTTTGGACTGTGGGGGAAACCAGAGCGCCCGGAGGAAACCCACGTGAACGCAGGGAGAACATGCAAACACCACACAGAAACACCAACTGAGGCGAGGCTCGAACCAGCGACCTTCTTGCTGTAAGGCGACAGCACTATCTACTGTGCCACTGTTGCAATTTAACTGAATATAGGTGATGTCCTGTAGAGATTAGACGCAACTTGCCTCAACACACCTGGCTGGACTTTTCTAGCCAAGCTGGTTCAAATCATTGGCCCTCCAGGACTGACTGTTTTGTTCTGAAACAGGGATTAAAATTGTTACAATATTGCACTTTGTACTTGGTGCATGCATATATATATATATATATATATATATATATATATATATATATATATATATATATATATATATATATATATATATATATGTAAACATGTAAACAGTTTATAGACATGCCGTTGTTAGTAAGATTTTTTTTTCTTTTCTGACTTTTCACTCTGGGTAGAAATGAGTTTACCTATGTTTTGGTATATAAAAATATAAAATTTTGAAAAAAAAAATTCAATTGTGCAGTCATGTTTTAATAAAAAATAATAATAAGATAAAAAAAATTGTCCCTATAATTGGGATTGCATTAGAACTAGCACAGGGAGTATATGATATTCATACACATAATTAATTAAAATTAATACAATTCAAATAATCAAACTCAACTTTTTTGAGATCAAAAATCTGTAAGTCATAATCATCATTATAAATAAATAAATAAATAAATAAATAAATAAATAAATAAATAAATAAATAAATGTATTTTACTCGGACTGCAGTTAATCTAGGACACAATTAGTTTTTTTTTATTTATTTATTTATTTTTTTTATAAAATATATTCATGATTAACTATTTTTGGATGATCTTGTATGTGTAACACATATTTGATTTACATACAGACTGTCCAAACCAATGTTGTCTTGAAACTTGCTGCCGTCAATGGACTCAAATAATGTCAACACACCAGTTTGGAATTCTCAACAAGTTCAGAGGAGGGCAGGAGAATGTTATCTTTGAATAATGACATTATATTAATCTGTTTTTGAAAGTGGCATGACTTTAATATAGGTTACTGACTTCAGCTTTTTTAACTGATGCATTCATATGACTTTGATTAAATGTTAAATAGTAGCCAATACATAATTTAATGTGTTTTTCCTTTTGATTTCCAATCACACAACTGACTAAATTTGTCATTATTAGATTTATCTTCAAACTTCGTGTTAATCAAAGTCATTTTATGAAATGTATTAAATTTTAGGCTTTACTTTTTAACAGCAAACATCGCTTTACCAGAAATCAATGTCCTATAATGCATTAGAAAGGCAGAAGCAACTGGAAAGCACACACAAATTGTGAGTTAAGGACAGTTAATATTTAATTTTTCCTGAAAAAACTGGAATATAGTTTGTTGTATTGCTGAATTCATGTTTTAAATGTTATATGTCATATTTTGTTCATATTTTTGCTCATAACTGAATATATATTTTATATCCTTTCTTATTGACGAACAAAAAAGTCTTAAACTTAATCATAAGACTTAAAATGCTGGTAGAGCATAGATGAACTATTTTCATATTAAAAATAGAATTTTAAATTTTCATTCAGCTAGTCTTTTAATCTAAATGTCCATAAAATACTAGACATTGTCAGTTGTTAGGTGTTAATCAATCTTAATGCACTTTATCAAGTCATCCCATACAACGGTAATACCTAAACCTAAAGGCCTGCGTTGACAGTCACTGTCCATATGTCAGCTCCTGTACTTGGTCATCAGATAGCCTCCACCTCAGCGGGCATCAGCTCCAGCATGCCCATCTATCACCTCCCACCCTGCATTAAAATTTAATTCTGGTTACTGAGTGAGGCCATTGAAACTTTTATCTCAACCCTTCTTTATCTTCTCTTCATTAAGTTCTCATGCCGTAATAGCCCGAGAGCTCTGCGGCTAAGGATGATGTTTTGAATAATGAAGACTCATTATTCCTGCACAGAATGCTTGTTAATTCAAATGATGATATTAAAACTATAGTAGCCTTTAGCAGTGGGGTGATTTCTAGCATACTTTATCATGTATCAATATATACTCTGTTTGTCAAAACTGCCCTGGGCGGGACGTGACATTCTCACAGAGGACTGGAGCGCTTCACAGGCCCTGGAATACTCCAAGGTGACAACTCTCTGAGTCCGAGCCCTCAGGAAATGGAGACGCGGGGACAGAACCCGACTTAAAGTGCCATCAAACACACACATACACGCATAGCGACATATTCCTCATCTACGTCTCCGTCTTTAGATGTCATGAGAGAAATGGTAAATCCATACGCACAATCACTACGTAACGTGGATATTCTTGATTGTGCGCATTAACTATTACAGGTCTTATTTATGTTTAATTTAATGAAATATAATGCACCATAATATACACACACAGTCCTCAATCGCTGATCTCTCAATGTTTTCACTGATTAATTAACTAAAAGTAAAATTATAAATCAAATTTTCAATGGTGCACATATTTTGTGAATAGGAAATGTGTAATTTGTAGACCGTTATACTGAAAAAAACAAAACTGCTGCACATATAATGAATGAACCTGACTCCCACAATGCATTATTGCCCCTCAGGCTGGGTCACAGAAACTGCTACCTCGGGTTTCAAAGCCAAAAGACAAACCAAGACCCAGTGTGCCACATGAATGAATAAACACTGGAATGCTCATATACATCTAAGCATCTGATTTGACTTTGGTTCAGTAGAATAGAAAACTGATTTCGAAAGCTATTTGTTTAGTAAAATATAGTGGAACAACTGTATCAAGTGATTGGTTTATCTCATTATGAATGAGAGTTCTTGAAATGCTGGAATGTACGCCAGTGCAACTCATTTCTGATGTTCTGGCTTGATTCCCTGTGGCCCATCCAGTGTCTGCTGAAAAGCCCAATAGAGTGAATTATCTGGGGGTGGCAGATATCCAACACAAACCTTGCCGCCAGCCACATATACACACACACACACAAACACACATACACACTGTACTTTCGGAGCCTGGTGAAAGGTACCACACTACACACAAGCAGACAAACAAAACAAATTCATATGATACTAAAAGAAATTCCAGTGTAATATACTTGCATAATTTGTTGTGTGTGGATTTCTAAGAACGTTCGCTTGTTTGTCGTTTTGCTGACAAGCTTATTTAGATCAAGTGGCTTAAGATTTGCCTGATTCATCTGACCAGAGTCGTTCAGTTGTAAATGACTGTAATGGCTCTATTTCCTCAGTGATTTACTGATTAACCTGGTTTGTTAATGGGGCCTGAGAGTGTAAACTTTATAGTCTATACTGTGTGTGAATGTTCCAAATGTTCCAAAACTTACAACCCAAGGTTGTCCATCTTGTCGGGTAATTTTGAGATTTATTACAAACAGTGGTGGAAATAGTAATAAAAAAATCATACTTAAGTAAAAGTACTATTACTTGCCTAAAAATGTAGTGCAAGTAGAGTAAAAGGATCTGTTGTAAATATTACTCAAACTATGAGTAAAAAAGTAGACCTCTCAAAAGTACTTGTAGTGAGTATTACGCTGTAAAAAGCTAATGCAATTACATCTAATTTGTGGACGTGTGTAAACGTAACATTCTGTAGTGTATTTAATTATTCCCCAGCAGGCACACAACGTCATAAGACATTAATATTAGATTCGATTTAGGTCATGACATCAGGTGACCAAAATGTAATATTTAGCCAGTGTTTAAGCTCAATGTTATTTTGATGTCCAATAGCAATGTCAGATGTTAATATTTGGTTGATTTTAGGTTGTGTTAGTGACCAAAATCCAATGTTGAGCCACCATCTTAAACCAACCTCATATTGACCTCAAACGCTGACATTTATTTGTCAAGTATTGCAACCAAATTCCAACGTCTAATAGATGTCATAGGGGTACCATTCACACAGCGTCAAGCTGTGACATCATTAGACGTTGATATTTGGTTGAATTTAGGTTGGACGTTAGACGTTGATGCTGATGTTGGGTTGTGATGTCAATGATCTGTGCCGATTTTTATTTCTAAATAAAATGCAACATCCCCACAATGTTGGGGTACAACGTCAATCTGATGTCATGTCAAAATATTGTGCCTGCTGTTTTTAAGGCCATGTCGGTCATCATACAGTAAACATCTGTCATCTTCTCATCAGTGACATTCATCTAAACCAGGGGTCACCAAACTTGTTCCTGGAGGGCCGGTGTCCTGCAGAATTTAGCTCCAACCCTAATCAAACACACCTGAACAAGCTAATCAAGGTCTTACTAGGTATACTAGAAACACCCTGGCATGTGTGTTGAGGCAAGTTGAAGCTAAGTCCTGCAGGGACACCGGCCCTCCAGGACCGAGATTGGTGACCCCTGATCTAACCAATCTCTGGGGCACTGTGTGTAAAGAATTTGAACATCTTCTTGGACACTTTTAATGCTTCCAAACAGTTTGCTGCAGTTATAAATCGCCCATGTCTTGAGGTAGTTCATTATGATGCCGTTTATCTTCTATGTGCGATTTGATTGGACAGAAATCACTGGACTGATTTTTCTAATCCCCATAGATAAGAAAAGATAAAGAAGTGATTTAAAAATACTATGGATTAGGGATAGTCTGTGGAGTAGTGGGTAGTAACCAAACGCTGTTTGGTTCTCATTCAGACAAGAACTTCTTCCTACCTTTCTTTTTGTTTATTGATCAACGTTGTCACCACAAACGCCACGCATTCACGGCCAAACTGTAGGGATTATTTTCTGAGAAAAACTACTCAGTAGTTTGAGTTTTTGTAATTTGTTACTTAACACCACTCATTACAAATATATAATTTTAAAAATGACAAATATATTTGTTTATCTAAAAAAAAAAGACATCGCCAAAAGTAAAATACTTCAAATTGAAGGAATGAAGTGACTTGACTCTGTGTTGACCTGTTTGTGAAATGAAAAGAAAGTGTCATTATTTGAATAAACAAATAGATAAAAGGTTTCAGAGGCTAAAGAAAGCACACACGGGCTAATAAACATCCTCCAAAAATCAAATATCTTAGAGTTGAAGTGCATGGAGGTGGGTGCTGTACCTGATAATGGGTTTTGTGGACCCCTGCAGGCATGAACCTTTGGCAGATCTTGAATGCTATGGAGGGATCAATGGAAGAATGAAAGAGAGAGAATGAACATCAACGGATGTATAAAGAAGCAGAAATCCTGTGGCATCAGTCTTTGGAAAGAGGTGAAGAGCTGGGCTCAGGAAGTAATCTGTTGTTAAGACACAACGCTGCTGTAAGGTTTCCCATCAGCGCCTGGATTATGACAGCAGAATTGTCATTTACATCAGCTTGTACTTTAATGTGCCAGTGGCGTGGTGGTTAATAGCATTTAGGAAACAATGAGTTCGGTCACATCATCTCAATCTCGGCCGTCAAATCCACAAGTTGGAGAGCGCTGAGCTCTTGTTGATGTTTGTGCAGACAATGGCTGTTGTTGTGGCCTTGTAACAGAGCTAATTCCTCCTATCTCTGTGCTCCATGCTCCCGCCATGGCTGTCACTCTGTGCATATCTCTCCCGATGTATCAACTCCCACTATTGTCTTTATGCGGTGTCTTCAATAATCCTGTGTAACGCCTGTGTGTTCTGTTTTCCAAGACTGCGTGAGTACCATGACCAGACTCAGCCCGTGAACAGACTGGAGACATCTAGAATGCGTGCTTCTTTTATTTCGCTAAAGGAATATCTGTCTACAGGCAAGCTAAGCTGACAGGGTTAAAACCCTTGTTTCGATTCAGGCTAAATTTGTTCAGTGTTTCTGCTAGGTTCCATCTGCTGCGGCGGACAGCCACACCAAAAATCATCCCTGCCAGGGCTGCAGGTTGTCATTGACAGTTTGAAAGAGACCGAGTCAAAGGAGTCATAGGAAGCGCAACAAACAGACTTTTACATAAGGGTATGCACACTGGCGGAATGCTGAATCCATAAAAATACATTATATTGGTCTTAAATCTCTGTTAACTTGCATAATTGATTAACCCTAGGCTAGAAGATTGAGTATGTATGACAGCTATAATGCCGTATTTCCACTGAGTGGTATAGTTCAGTTCAGTATGAGTCACCTCGATCAGGCTTGTTTCCACTGCCATTGGTTGCTATCAATGCCATTCTTGCTCAAAGAATAAAGCCACATGGGTCATTCACATATTGTATCTTTTGTGAACTCAAAGTTATAACTTTAAATATAGATGCACGGCAAGCACACGCAAACAGAGAAAAGTTGCACCACTCATGATTTCCACACATTTTTAGATACCCTTGTGAACAGCAGTAGAGGACATACAGCATATTCTTTTCTTGGTTCTTGGCGGGTAGATGTGTGTTTCCGATGCTGTGTTATTATGATGCCCTGTTTCGATGGTGGTGGCTGTGTTGTCATTCCCTGGGCTTGTTGATGATTCTCTGTAAACCAGTAGGATTAAGCTGTAAGTCTATCTTTTTGGTACCTTTTTATTGTGCTTGGTACACTTTGGAAAAGGTGCCAAACAAGTGCTAAAGTACACTTTGGTTTCACAGTGGAATCAGGCATATACAGTGTATCTGGAAAGTATTCGTAGCGCTTCAGTTTTTCCACATTTTTTTATGTTACCACATGTCTTTGGATTGTGGGGGAAACCGGAGCACCCGAAGAAAACCCACGCGAACACAGGGTGAACATGCAAACTCCACACAGAAACGCCAACTGACCTAGCCGAGGCTCGAATGAGCGACCTTCTTGCTGTGAGGCGACAGCCACTGCATTGCCCGCTTAGTTATATTGTTGTGTATTATTTCTAGTCGTTTGAGATGCAGTGACACACAATCAAACAGATCCAGCACTTTTGACACTAATAAATGTTCATAAAGTCATCCTGCTGCACGTATTCGGAAGTTTGCTGAAGGTGCAGCTGGCGTGCAGCGAGGGGTTTGTGTCTTTAACAAACTACGATAGTTTGTGTTTGTTAAAGTAATAATAATTAATAAATCTATATGAAACGGTACCTTAAAAGTGATGTCATGTCGGCGCAAAAGCCTAGTGGTTAGCGCGCCGACATATGGTGCAATAGCACATCAGGGCGTCGCGAGTTCGAATCCCGGCTCGACGACATTTCCCTACCCTACCCCCTCTCTCTCTCTCCCACTTCACTTCCTGTCTCAATACTGTCCTATCTAATAAAGGCAAAAAGGCCAAAAATAAATCTTAAAAAAAAGTGAGTCTTAAGTTAAATAAAAAGTCATGTCTTTAGTTTCAGACTCAGGCGCGCTTTGCACTCACACTACAAGCGTACCGTGCCAAAGCCCAACCGAACCGCGCTCTGGCACACCTCTTCCAACTAGGTCAGGGCCAGCCAACTCAACCATCCGTGGGCCCGATTGGGAGCACTCACACTTGTCAAACGAACCAGGAAACATGCCTAGGCACAGTTTGGATAGCATAGTGTGAGTGGACCCTGATTTTGTCCACGGCAGAGCAAGCCACTGAAGTGAAGAGCTAATGGTAAATTTCCAGCCTTTGTGTGGGTTTCAGTGATTCTTGAGTGGGAAGGTTTAACAACCTAAGAGAAAGGAGCATAGTCCATGCACCCATGGGCAATGCCCCCACCCACCTGTGGAAATAGGCCTTCCCCCACAGTTGGAATAAAATCCTAGAGGAAACACTAGTTAGGCGTTTCTAGAAGCACAGTGACAAAAACATGTCCCACCTTTGAAGAATATGCGGTGTTAATCCAGTTAACGTAAAGGGCAATGTTTCAAACATACAGCTGTAATCATGACACCTCTTTGAACCTTTATGTAAACCACAACACCAAGTCTGAATTGGCATTCTTACCTCTTCTTTATTACCAGGAGGTTTCCTATGAGAATCCATTGAGACAAACGGCTTCTTAAAGTTGCCATGAACCTGCAGAGGAGAATCTTGTTTGTGCACCGTTCACAGACGTTGCTTTTAAGTGCAGCGATCCAGCTTATGTTCATGCGAGCGATGCCTCCTGAGACACTAGATGCCAAATGCTGCTGCAGCGCCCACTCAACATCTGACAGGGAAATAAGGCTCCTTCGTAGTGTGCTAGCAGTCACTGGCGAGGCAGTTGTGGCCTGCAGCT
>NC_141044.1:8887500-8930000 GCF_052040795.2 Danio rerio
CAAAATAGCAATTCTTATCCCAAAGCATGTTGTTACGGCAAGGTTACAACGTAATCTGTTCACCTAATGTTACTAATATTTATATTATTTGCTAATTTATAACCACCTCATGTGAAACTCTGAATCTGCGTCTCATTTCGGAGTCTGCTACTGTACACCGGAGGTTGCATTTCAGTCATGTACGCACACTTTGAGAGCCTTGCTGACTGAATTAATGAAATTTAATGAACTTTTATTTTCCACCAAGTCAGCACAGGGTGCTGAAATATAATTGGCTAAACTGGCTTTGGGCGGGTTAAAAGAACCAAAACAAAAATAGCAGTTCCAGCACTTAACACATATTCTTAAAGCAGAATAACTGACTTTAGCATTGTTTTTTTAGATAAACAAGTAGTTCACTTAGCATGCTTCTTAAATATCTGCAAGCATATTATGGTATTTTTATGCTTTAGAAGATTCAAAAAATTACATACAGCACCTTTAAGCATGGATTTGTATCGTAACTTTTTAGGCTCTGTCCCACACTTTGAACACAGCACACATTAAGCTCACTCTTGTCTATTCAGCCAAAATGAGGGATGATTTTGTTGTTTCCACAATATGATGCTAAAATTGGGGATCACACCAAAGCATTTTACACACACATGATCATTTATGCTTGTTTGACATTGTAGCCCACCATAATCAATATAAAATGTTGTCAAACGAACATACATCTGTGGAAAAGTGACTGCTGGATTTAAATGTTTAGCTTAGTGTCAACAAACACATATCAGCGTAAGGGAAGTACAACTTAATGAATATTCACAGTGTACGATTAGTATTTAGATAATTTCCTGTATATTACTTTAATGATTTGGAGTTATATTGTTGATAAGTGTGATGCATCATAAAACAAGATGAGCAAATATGTGAGTATTGTAATGTATCATAAATTTTTTTATACATATTTAGCTGATGTTAAAGCATATTTAAGGTTGTTCAAAAAGCACTATGCATTAATTATAATGCATTAACAATGCCCACATGATGAATTATAAATAAAGGAGGTGCACAAAGATTTCATATTGATAGCTATCATTGTAAGGCCAAAACCCTTTAACTGCCCCACCAAAAAAAAAAAAAAAAAGGATTGCTTTTCTTAACTCCTAATGTTGCTAGCAAAAACACTCAATGCTTTTTTTTTTTAACGCATCCCATAATTTTTTTAAATATCAACCAATATAAATGAAATGTTAGTTTAAGGTATCGGAATTAATACATATACTATGAAAAATAAAAAAAATATCAGGTGTAAGACCAGTTTATTAAAAAAAAAAATCTATTAAAACATGTTTGAATACTAAATCATCTTTATTTTTTGAAGTATACCATTAAAATATTTCAGATTCTCATTTAACATCCTTTGTTGTTGTTGTTGTTTTTTTTTTTTTTTTTTACAATAAAACCAAAATCAAGTTTAGTGGTGCAACAAAATTATGTTTGTTGGATTTTTTTTTGTAAACCAACCATGCTGTGTAGTTTAAACCATTATTAAAAACAGTCATTCTTTAATTTATTTAAAACAGTCAAAACATGGTCAACCATTTGGTAGAGTGGGCAGTCAAAAGGATAAGCAACTACACAGTGTCTCAAATAATTAAAAATTCAATACTATATCATACAGAAATAAGATTAAGAATAAGAATGACTAAATTTCTTACCCAAAGAATTTCAAGAGCGCAATTAGTATATTAGAATAATCCTTTTATTTACTTTCTTTGGTGATGACGTAGTGATGACATATTTATTTTTAGCTGTGTAGGGCTTAAATAAAAATGGTGTTTTTGAATGAAGATAAAAGCTTGATCAAAGAAACGAGATGTAAAAGGCTACAGTGCTTCATGTTTTCTTCGTAAATTTTTTGACTTTGATGATTTGTTGGTAAAAATTGATTGCACTGGATCAGTATTTCGTGTAGTGGGGAGTGATTGTCCACGCACTGCCCTTACTGTTGAAAATATTACCCCTGTCGAAGACATGGTATTGAGCCAAGTGGACGCAGAAGGAGGTAATTTGGTGAAATAAATCAGGTGAGGTGGAGAATTAATACATATCATATAATTTAATCTATTTGCCATCTAATTACAAAATATAATTAAAGTTGGAGGTATTTGGATGAAATTCTGACAGAATTTTGCTTTGATTTTTTGGAAACAGTGTATATTTGTTTGTCAGACAGTCAGTAAGAATATCTTTGCAAATAAGTCCGTTGTGTCTCTTCATTCCCTCACGAGTCCTTTCTGAGCTGTCCAAAATTTCAATGAAAAATTTGTCATCTGCCTCAGCTCTTATGGTTCGCCGCTGGCCGCAAAACAAACCCACACATGCATGGTGAGTGTTTGTCACTGATACACCGCTGTGACATATTTGTCACCTGTCTGTGTTAGGTGTTTGTGTGTGTAGCAGCTGTTCCTGTTTTTAGCTCAGTTAACTCCTTTAATAGATGCCAGTTTGGACGCAGGTGTGAGAGCGTCCCAGTAGGTTTTTTAGGTCTCTTTCTCTGTCAGCATGAAGACATATGTAAAGCTAAACGTGTAATGTGTGCACTGTCTAAGAGCTTCTATAACTGTAAATATTTAAATGTTGTCCATAATATATACTAAATCACATTCAGCAGCATTTAAATGGATGAGCGCAGGATGAAAACCGTTCACAATGCTTCATTCATTTTATACAATTAAAATCAATTAATTTGAGTGTCACATGAACATAGGTATTATTAGCATAGTCGCTAATAAAAGGTGATTAATTTGCAGGACTGCTCATTTCCTTTCGCTGTCACACACTTATTTCATTGGGCTCGATAATTCTCTCTCCAAATTTACATAAATGTAGCTCATGTTGAAATGAGCAAAAGAGTTCCTACATGTGTACAGAGCAGAGGGGAAATGTATGAGACTTGATAGACTTCACACACATTGACAATGTTATTTTATTTATTAATTGATTAATAATAAAGTTAGTAAAATAATAGTAATTATTTATTTTACTAGGCATTATTGGCCAGGCTGCTTTTGCCCAAATCTTCTTAAAGTCATGTGGCATAAGGATTGAAACGCTTTAAAATGAGAAAAAAACAATTAAGTGTGGATCATGATTTCTAGGAACTGATTAAATTTTTGGAAAAAGGGTGTTGCTTAAAAAATGAAGAAATACTGACAAATGGACAAAAAAAGGGCAGTGTTGCCAGATTGGGCGGTTTTAAAAACGATCTTGCAGGTGACATAAACTGGTATTGAAAATTTGGGCAAATCTGCAACGTAATGGCCGCCACCCTCTAAGGCTGAGTTCAGACTGCATGATTTTCAAAGTAGTCGTGTCACGGATGTTTTCACACTGCATGACTATCTGGGCTAGCGTTTTGTCGCTGCTTTGTTTACTCTGCAAGATGGATCGGCGACAGGGGCTTTCACATTGCATGACTTTCCAATAGAAAGAATCGCTGACAACTTAGTTCAAACTACATTTCACAACCAAAAATACGTAGTATATCTTTTTTTTATTAACTACATGATGAGAAAGAAGCCTTTAATGGGGTAGAAAACGTTATTTGCTCACCTGGGTTTGAAGGGAATTATCAATTTCTCCTCAACTTTCTTTTTTAACTTTCTGTATGACATGTCAAACAGACACGGGTACTGCCAAATTTCCTCTAGTTTTTCCTCCATTTCTTGGGTCAAAATAAACTGAAAATGAGCACTTTTAACTTCTCCCCCAACCTCCCGCTGGCCTGCAGGTACACACACACACACGCAATTGAATGCTGCTCTCACGATGTTATTTTCAGTCAAAACTCATTTTACACGGCATGATTTGAATGGCCAACAGCTCCAGATATTTAGCATGCCAAATATATAATAATAGTGATAGTTTGATTAAGGTGTTTACATTTGGAGAGCAGCATTTATTAGATCTTTCAGTTTATAATGTAATCATGTTATCGTAAACTTAGTAAGTAAATAATTTTGACTAAGATGTGTCTTTTAAAAACAAACAAACAAAAAAGAGTACTGCTGATGATACTAACTATCTTTGCCATCTGGATAAACAAAACTCTTATCGTGGGAAAAATGGAAACAAAACCTTTGTTGCGGCAGATTTATAAACGCAACACTGATGACCCATGTCTCCAAAAAGTTGTTCTTCTTCCACTTATTTTAATTAATTAATGAGAAAGATTGGTTCGAACCAATCTTTCTCATGAATTAATGCTGAAAACTCAAAGATGTCATGTTGGACTGGCCGGTACAGAAATCCAGTCTCCACTCTTTAATTTACAAAATGATCTCATCGCCATGACGTAGCTTCAAAATTTATTTTCAAACTGGAAGAACGAATATGAACGGAATAACGCAAAAAACCCTGTTTTTTTTCTTTTTTTTGTGAAATATATGTGTCCTAATAGTGTTTTTAGCAACGTGGGACATATATATGCCTGTCAACATCTCAAAAAATGTGTTTTGTGACTACTGCTATAGCCCACATAGCCTTGCATTTATACTTCTGCCCTAAGTTTGTGTTGCTCTGACAATAACACTTCTGATAAGCTGGCTGGCAGTGGGGTTTCTGTTTCGCTGTGTTGAGTTTCTTCATGGGTGTTTTGTTTACACTGGAAATGCATGCTAATTTACTGTAGTTCAAACTCACTACAAGCAAGAAAGAGGCAGGAACCAGCGAACATGCACTTTATTCATGAAGTGAATACAAAACAAGTATCCATCTTGAGCTCATCCATTGGGTTTCACACTTGTTAAACACAATGATTGTTAAACACTTGTTAAACCAAAAAATTGTGGGATTGGGAAAAAGTAAACAGTTTCATGCTCCACTCCATCTATCTCCAGTCGATATCAACTAATTGCACCATAAGCACGTGAGAAGGTTTACATTAAAGTTGCTATGGAAGGAAAATCTGGATATACTGTACCTTGGCAAAGTTGAATAATAAGGTTTCACTACATGTAAATAACATACCTTGAGCTTCAAACATTGTTTCCTTGTTCTCATGTAAATCCTGTGAGTGTAAAATCCAGCTGAAATACAGGTCAATCGGAACAAAACACAGACGTTGATGATCCACACGGGATCATTAATATGCATGCCTCAGGCTGCATTTGATTGGCCACATTGTTTCGTAGTGAGATTGCTATTCTCTTCTAATTTTATAGTTTATCTTAGCTTTTATTAAACATACAATGTATGCGGAATTCCATTTTAAAAATGGATAAGGCAGGAAGACTCAAAGGAACTAGTTTTGTGATGTGGGCAGCCTTGTATGACCATAGAGTGTTCAACCAAAATGTGGGTCATATGTAATTTTCTTTTATTCAGCCCCACCCGAGTTAAAAGTCTGTTCAAATGTATATTTTATTAATATACAGTGTTTATATTTTGTTAAATTTGGCACAGATGTGTGCAATGAGGCAACAGAAGCGTGTGTGTTTGTATTGAGGCAACACATGTAAAAGTCTTAGAGTTCAATGCATATTTATGCATCATGTCATATCACTACGCTCTATATGGTATTTTATTTGAGGGAAAGGACGTCAATAATCTTTATAAAACGTATCTGTTTATGCAGAGGTTGATATCAATTCATGCCTAGGTAATTTGTTATAGCTTCAATGCAATGTTAAATACTTATCTATCAGTCCCTTTTGCAAAGTATAACTATATTTTAGCTTGTATTTCATCAAAACATGGCTCTAGAGCAAACTAGGTCACTCTGGTGGCATAACGATAGCTCACTCACCCCAGCAAAAATAAACCTCTTCACCACTTCAGTTGAAAAGCTTGCAAACAAGGCATCTACTCACTCACTCACTCACTCACTCACTCACTCAATCACTTTCCTTCGGCTTTTACAAGGGGTTTCCACGGCAGAATGAGCCACCAATTACTCTGGAATATGTTTATGTGGGATACCCTTCCTGCCGCAATCCAGCACTGAGAGTGCATTAACTTGTGAAACACCCAGTGCTGGGAAACACCCCCACACTTTCCCTTTCAGATACACTCATAAGGCCAATTTAGTTATACACCTATTATACACCCAATTCACCAATTCTGCATGTCTTTGAACTGTGTGGGAAACCACAGCACATGCAAACTCCACACAGAAAGGCTGCCTGGCCCAGCTTGTGCTCAAACCAATGAACTTTTTTGCTATGAGGTGACAGTGTTAACCGCTGAGCTACTGTGCCACCACTGGCATCTACTCAGTTTGTTAAATACTTTTGGACAAGTATAGTATGATTATTTTGCACAATTATTTGCACGAGTTTAAAAATGACATCATGCTGTGAGTGTGTCTGTGCATCCACCGTATACTAATAGATATTATGTATTATCAGAGTACAATTAACAAGTGCTTGTCAGCAAACAGCATATTTTGTGTTGATAAACACCCAGCTTGATCTTGAAGATTGTTCTTGGCATTCATTTACCGATTGCATATAAGATTTCACAGACAGTGCAGGTCCAGTGTAGCTAGTTGGCTCTACTCTCCATATATATATATATATATATATATATATATATATATATATATATATATATATAGCTCTAGATTTGTTATCATATCTCAATGGATGGACATTCTTAGTTTCTGTAAATTAAAAGAAGTTACTACTATAGCTATAATTAAAAATCCAAATGATTCCGTAAGGTGTGATTATTATTTAGTGTTCTGTTAAGGGATGCTGATCTTTGTTTATAAAAAAAAAAAAAAAAAAAACATGGACATTTTAGATTTTAAAGGTCCAGTAGGTGATCTGCCAATATGCTAACCGACTTGTAAACACAGTCCCACCTCTGCTATCCAAAGCCACGCCTCCTGAAATCATGAACGCGCACATAAAAGATGACCCACTAAATCATGTCATTCGCCAGTTAGAAAACTTTATAGTACTTTATAATACTACAGTTCTGAACAAAGAAACTGTATTATATCTAGCATGTTTTCAGTTGTGTAGCAAGCAAAGCTTGTCATAATGTGCAATATTTCATACATGCAAGAATTGCTGTCTCACTTTCACGCGCTTTGTCCTAAAGTGACTACTGTATGCCTAGTGCTTGGCTGGCGGCGTGCAGGAATTACACTCATTACTAAGCCATACTTGCATTCTTTTTCAGACTGAATATTCAGAGTAGCATGGTAAACAATATAGGGACGCATCATAAGTTGTCATAGTTCAAAAATGAATCAATGTAAATAAAAAACCAACTTCACCTCAGTAAAGCAGGCTAGGTGGAACAGCGCTATTTACTTATGTTTTGTTCATTCATTCATTTTCTTGTCGGCTTAGTCCCTTTATTAATCCGGGGTTGCCACAGTGGAATGAAACGCCAACTTATCCAGCAAGTTTTTACGCAGCGGATGCCCTTCCAGCGGCAACCCATCTCTGGGAAACATCCACACACACATTCACACACACACACTGACAATTTAGCCGACCCAATTCACCTGTACCGCATGTCTTTGGACTGTGGGGGAAACCGGAGCACCCGGAAGAAACCCACGCGAAGGCAGGGAGATCATGCAAACTCTACACAGAAACGCCAACTGAGCCGAGGTTCGAACCAGCGACCTTCTTGCTGTGAGGCGACAGCACTACTGCGCCACTGCCTTGCCCCCTTTTGTTTTGTTGTTAAACTAAATAAAAATCTACATTATCGATGCTGTAAAAGGTCCCTTATGAAACGGAATAGTCACTTCAGTCTTTAGCTGGATGATTTCAGTGGCTGAACAACACTTCTGTGCATATAACCCATTCATAAAACAACAAAGTCTATATAAGCTTTGCTTGATGAAAATAATTTTAAAACATGACATTACCTGTCTTGAAGAAATACTTCAGCCATGGTGCAAAAGTAACTCCATGTAAAACGCACGGCACACATGCACACGCAAACAGTGGATCTTCATGAGCGGCTGCAGATGTACAAATCTACATTTGTTGACGGACAGTTTAGGTTACTTATCAAAATCATGTGAATTGTCGGCTCGACAAATTTTAATTGGATGAACATTTTTTAGTTTTATGCCTTACCCAGAATATAAAAAAACATGTAAACACATTTAGATAATTTACTAGAATAATTACTTTTAACCACAAACACAACAAAAAAAGAAAAATGTTTCTGAAGACAATCACCTACTGCACCTTTATTGCGTTTCTATCATCATGTTTAAGTCATATTGAGACTCCATAGTGGGCTCCAACTTCTAGTTGCTCAAAAAGTGTATTTGTCCTTAGGAAGAAATATGACAATAAGCACAAGTCATTATTAAATATCAGTGATGTACAGGAGAAACAATTGAGATTTTCCCACTCGTCACTGCACAGTGTTTGCAGCGCATGAAAGCAAAGAAAGTGTTCACCTGTAACCCTTAGGCAGTGTACCCACACACATTCTGGCTTTCTACATCTCATACGGCTTGTGTTGCATTGTGCTTTCCATCCACAACACACACACACGCACAAACACACACCAGCAGACACACGAGTGCAGAAAATCGCAATTACAACAGCATACATTTCCTGTCAGAAGCTACTTTTAGTGTGTGTGGCTGTGCATGTCTGAGATTGGGATTTTTGTGTGTGGAAAAAAGGCTAGGTGCGAGCGGACTGTGTTCTGTTGATCATTGAGTTAAAAAAAAATGATGTCAAAAAGGCAACTCTGTATTTATGGCTCGACAGATATCCTCCAGTTGACAGGTATACAGTCATTATGTGGCTGTCAAGAGTCGCCGCGGGGCGATCGTTGAGCTGCTAGCCCATGTTCCCATGCATCAGAGAGAGCCTATTAGTTTACTTGTCTCCCCCTCAAAGGCCACGCTGCACCTCCAGACACCAGCAGGACAAAACAAGGTGTCATATTTATGGAGCAGTCAGCAGCGCACTGAAGCCAGAGAGACTGACAACTGGATTCTGGGATTTTGCAGCTGAGGAATACGATCGCTCCATACGTGACACCTGAACCCAAGGCACGGTGATGCTTTGGCTATTGTCACAGCCCAATTAGAAGAAACTGGAACTGTTACATAAGAAGAGTTTGTTTCATAATGACCTCACTTTTACTGCCGGAGTGTTTATGCCACTGTTGGCTCTCTGTATCCTCACCTGTTCTTTGTTCCAAAGTCATGAAGAGAGACTGGACCGTTTGTCAGCCAAAAGCAGTTTGTGGAAGAAGCCAGAAAATGTTGTAATGTAACTGAAAACAATAGAGATACCACAACCACACTTTCAAGACAAAAAAAAAAAAAAACAGTATGAAAAAGTGGATGGATGTATGGATCGATGGATAAATGGATGTATGAATGAATGAATGAATGAATAAATGTTCGGATGGATGGATGGATGGTCAGATGGATAAATGGATGGATGGATGGATGGATGGATGGATGGATGGATGGATGGATGGATGTTTAGATGGTCGGATGGATGGATGCATGGATGGATGGATAAATGAATGGCGGGATGGATGGATGGATGGATGGATGGATAAATGGTCAGATAGATAAATGAATGGATGGATGGATGGATGGATGGATGGATAGATAAATGAATGGCCGGATGGATGGATAGATGGATGGATAAATGGATGCATGGTTGGATGGATGGATGGATGGATGGATGGATGGATAAATGGATAGACGGATGATGAATGAAAGAATTAATGTATTTTGAGACTTTGATTGGTGTTACTGGAACAGATTTTTGATGTAAACCCAATGAGCTATTTCAATATTCATAATAAAATGCCACTAGAAAGCAACCCCTGATAAGGTGCTTGGTGTCAGGCCATCTGACTTAATGTAATGTTGGGCAGATAACCATAGCTTTTGTATCACTGACAGTTTCGCAAAATGTTGGTGACCACAGCACTTATGCAATCGTTCTATTACAAAAAAATAAGTTTATTCTGGTGCTGTTAATATACTTTTTCATTTAATCATTTATTTAATTCATATATCTCTGGTTTGTATTTTATGTACTTCTCAGAAATATACTTAAAATTGCATTTAACCCTAATGTACTGTTAGGGATGTTTTCAATCACTCTGGGGGATTTTTATTTCTTAATTTGGCCGTAACGTTAAATTAAACTGCTGTCCGTGCATCATATCCATACACAATTTTAACTTTTTAATTGACAAGTTTATAAATGGTATCACTGATTTGGTAAAAAAAAAATACTCATATGTATTTTCAATATAAAAAGTAAGTGTGGACTGGATTTTTGTTTTTACCATTTATCCAGCCTAATCTCACAAGGAAACGCAAGTATTTAACGTTTTGTCAGTTTAGTGGCTAATTCGTACAAGTTCAGTTATACAAAAATGTACGATTTTAAAAAGGAGGCGTGGCACCTAACCTCATCCGTCATTGGGTGATGAGCAAATCCTACTAAATTGTACGAATTAGCTCATACGAATTTATACGAATACGAATAAAATTTGTAATTTTTACTGTTGATCATCAGTTAACACTATTAACTCTTTAGATAGGCCCGTGCAAAAAAAATATATAGAAGATGAGTACCAATGTTGTTCCAAAATAAGATTAGTTAGGAAAGATACATTTTTTATTCTCCGAGTTAGTTAAATTAAGATATTTAAGTAGCTTTTATATAAATTTGAGAGACACATCTGTGATGTGTATCATTAAACAAAACAATGTCATTGACATATCATCACCTTGGAATTATAAGGTTCTATCTGCGTTCTAAATGATTTTGAGATATTGAGCTTCAAAGTTTTTGCATTCCATAGAAAACAATGTGTGTAACATTTGTTTTTTAAATAAAAAAAGTCTTAAAATGTAAACAGCCTATACAAAAACATCCCATAATGTAAATAAGTTGTCATTTAATAAGAATATCAATAACTCAATTCTGACAAAAGTGTCAGATAGAACCTTGTGATGCTAAGGTGATGATATTTTGAGAAGTGTCACTGCAAGCTATTTCAGTTCAGACAGCTCAAACTGCAATTTAGTCAGGACTAGCCTTAAAAACTCTTAAATCAAAATCAAGTTTTTTAGATGCTAAAAAGATGCGTTAGTCTTTGATAAAAGGACATCTACAAGCTAGTGTGTTCTAAAACAGTAATAACCTACAGATTTGTTTTTCATAAATTGAACTTAAAGGATTCTTCTTTTCTGTATCTTAATGTGGGTGCTGGAAATCTTTAGATTTTTTTGGAGTATGTTATAGTTCAAATTTCTGTGCTCAGATGTGGGTATTACCACCTCTGAATTTAAAATTAAAATGCTTTGATAGTTTGTTCCTACCCTAGTATAATTATTATTATTATTATTATTTATTTATTTTTTTTTACATTTTGATGATTGATAAGCTGTTTTAGACATTCACAATTGGTAATTAGATTTATATTCTAATATTACCTTTTGTAGCTGATGACTGTATTAATATCCTGTTTATTACTGTCTATTTAGAAATTGTTTTCATCATGACTCCAGTGATGGTAGTATTGCCATTATATTTCGCCTAGTTCCATTTCACCCACCCTGTATTGTTCTGCCTTCAGCACCTTCAATGCATGCAGCAGCAGGTAGCCTGACCTGGGTCAAATGTCAAAGGTGAGAATGTAGGGCACACCCCAGAAATGAGTGGGTGTGTCAAAACAATTAGTTATGCAGCTAAATATGTCTCTCGGGTCTTTAATATGTGTATTTGTGCTAGTGGTCTCCACAAGGAAAATACTAAATTAAAAATAGGTTACGTTTAAAATTTTAGGTTACGTTTAAAATAAATACCAAAACAGTTTCTGTAAGATTTAAGGTAGGTTTAGTGCAGGGGTGCCCAAACTTTTTTTATGAAGGGCTAAAAGCAAAACTTGATTGAGGCTAGTTAAAGGTAAATATAGTTGTCATGGGTTATTTTTTAAGTTTATTCTATAATATTTTAAAATAACTAGAAAATGTTGCTTTATATTAACTAATACTCTCTCTATATATATTCATTCATTCATTCATTCATTTTCTTGTTGGCTTAGTCTCTTTATTAATCTGGGGTCGCCACAGCGGAATGAACCGCCAACTTATCCAGCAAGTTTTTACGCAGCGGATGCCCTTCCAGCTGCAACCCATCTCTGGGAAACATCCACACACACACACTCGTACACTACGGACAATTTAGCCTACCCAATTCACCTGTACCACATGTCTTTGGACTGTGGGGGAAACCGGAGCACCTGGAGGAAACCCACATGAAGGCAGGGAGAACATGCAAACTCCACACAGAAACGCCAACGGAGCCGAGGTTCCAACCAGCGACCCAGCGACCTTCTTGCTGTGAGGCAACAGCACTACCTACTGCGCTACTGCCTCACCTATATATATATATATATATATATATATATATATATATATATATATATATATATATATATCATTTTTTTTTATCTCATTTATAACAAAATAGAGTCACACTAGTTTTCCCGTAATTTGCTCGCTAGTGTCTTCTGCATAGTCCTCTATCCTTCGAATGACAGTATTAACATTTTTTAAAAATCTAATTTATTTACATTTTATTGAAATATTTAATTTCGGTTTGCTTTTTTGCATCTCAGCAGTCAGAAGTTTACATCAAATTAGACATGACGAAAAGCATTCTGCCCCTACCCTCCAACTTTGGCTAGCGGGCCCTACTTTGGGCATCTCTGGTTTAGTGGATAGAAAGTATTGTTAGATCAGTTTAAATATATATATATATATATATATATATATATATATATATATATATATATATATATATATATATATATATATATATATATATAGTAATTTATGACAGTAATTTATCTCACAAAGATGTGTGTTCAATTTATGAATTTTTGTCAGTAGTGAATTATTTACATTTCTGTTATTGCTTTCTAGCTATATAAATGATATTATCTGCTGATCAGTTTAAAACATACGTCAATTTTAAAACCTCAAATTTAATTTGCGTCTTTGGTTATATAGTATATATATACTTTTATAGTAGCAGGCTTTGAAAAAATGGCTGATGTGCCTGAACATACAGCTGTTTTTTAGTAGGATGATTTTTTTTTTTTTACTTATCAACTCTTCCCCTGCAGGCATCTGATTTAGAGCATGATCAATACAATCTCCCAACCCAGAATTTATTTTCTCACCGGACCCATTGATCTCAATCACACTGAAAGTTTCTGGGTGAAAACCAAGAGTTTCTTCTTTTACCTCATCTTTTCAAAGGTATAAAGATTTCCATATTTTGCTAAAAAGTAAATGATTGAAGAATGCTGCTATGCTAATAGTTAGCTGCCAGAGAGTTACGATCCTTCTCATTTTCCCTAAATCTTAAGCAGAATAAAATTTGTCACATTTGACTGGGGATTTACTTTGTTAATATACTGTGTGTTTGTCAGTGACTTCTTTTTTTTTCCCTGCTTCTTTCGCCACATTTGCCAGCAGAGCATTTGATAACAGTCACTAAATAGGGATTATGCTTACTATATAACATGACTCTTTGGTTTATGTAAAAGCAGAGCTATTCTCAATATGCGTTCTTGTCTGTACTTACACTCTTGTGTCCTTGGGAAATGTCCACAACCGTCGCTGATGTACTGTTCCAATTCAAAGTTCACATCTTGCCATGTACAGATAAAAGTCCTGAATGTAAACTTGCTCCACCCTTTGGCCAAGGATGCTTTGAGTGGTGACCTGTGCGAACTTGCGAAGCTCAGGTATCCCAGAATGCATTGCCGCTAAACCAGCAAACGCTAATGGCGGAGGAGAAAACCTGCACGGTTTTAAAAATACTCCTTTGCTGCGTCACAAAATAACGTTTTAAGAGTTTTTCAGGTAAGAATGTAGTTGTTTTAAACTCAAATCAGCAGTTTATTCACAAAGATAGAGCGTCTTTAATGATGTGCCTCAGCTTATGCTGACTCTAACCCCAGCCAGCCAGTGGTAGCTTCGTCATCACCTCTCCCGCCCGAGAGCACCTTTACTTCGGCCAGTCCATCTCGCATGTACCGCTGGATCTCATCTCTCCATTGTGGTTAAAACATGATATTTAATACATCTTGTGCTTATCTAATGGATAGTTTTGGGTCTTTTAACGTTAGATCTATTATTTGTTCTCAGATGTATTATTTTGGCAGTGTTATTTACGTTTTATAATTGTCTTTAATTATGTGACCGTATTGTACTAGGTCTATCTTTGTTTACCAAATTGCTTAACATTATCTTTATTTCCTATTGTGTACGTCTTGTACTTTATACTTGTATAATGTCCATTGTAGTTTATTAAATCTGATAATCAAAGATGCAAGTCTGTGTACAATAACACATTTTACATTACATTTATAAGGATTTATATTTACATTTTCTTAAATTAAAAATATTTATTTATAATATCAATATTATATCATGTAATATTAATTATAAAGGCGTGCTTTATATAATTAATTAATTGTATGGTTAATGAAACCGACGAATCCACGATGAGGTAAGTGACATTATAAAGTACACTGCAGTTCCATTTGAAGAAGTTGAAGACTTGTGTCCTTCGGAGTTCTTTCTTTAAAAGCCCCTTTCACACTTACAGACCTTTCTGGAAAATTACTAGCAATTTTCCGGAAAGGTCTGTATGTGTGAACGGGCCCTTTTTGAAAATACTGGTAAATTCGTTCCGGCTATTTTCCGGAAAGAGAAGTTGTAACGTTATCTGTAATTTGTCGGAATGCTGCACTGTGTGAATGCATAAGGAAGATTGCCGGAAAGAGGGCGTGCACGTCTAGAATGCTCTGACGTAAGACGTCTACTTTAGCCAATCAGAAAACTCAAACGCATTCGCTGCTTCTGAACATAATTGCCTTTGAATATTTTTCCAGACACATTTAGCTACTAGATGTTAGTCAGATAATGTTTCTGTGTTCCTTCTTAATGCCAACTGTGTAAATATTTATCGATAAGATGCTTATGATAAATGTTGTTTGTTTACCTTCAAGTTCTGCCTTCTTCAGTTGCTCTTGCACGTGAAGCAGCCAGTTTAGCGCCAGCACACACACATCGCCTATTATGTACATCTCGACATGCGAAAGTGTTCCTCTATATGTTTTCATCGAAGTTGTTCACAATATTTATCTATGCAGAGAGTTTGTAATGTAGTCAAATGTTTACAAATACAAGCACAGCCGTTTAGAGCTCATTTCGGGTTAATGATGTCAGAATTTATCGGTATTTTGGAATGGGTGTGAAAAATTCCGTAACGTCTGTGCCTGTGTGAACAGCGCTTTTTTGAATTTACCAGTAAAGTCGTTCTGGAAATTTTTCTGGTATCACTGTGCGAAAGGGGCTAAAGTCTGGACTTGGCAGATCTGAACTTCCAAGGACGCAAGTCAGAACTTTGCATACTTGGTATTGAGAAACAGCAAGAATTTCTCCTCAAATTTAGAGATGAATAAATAAAAATGAAATCGTTCACATGTACTGACCTAGTAATCAGTCTACACAGGATGTATTATGCTGGTCATTTTTATTTTTTAAACTAGAAGTTTCCCATGTTAGAACATTTCCACACATCATGATTTTACTGCATTACCGATTCGAACGTCTGGCTTGGGAGATCTTGTAATATCGGATCCCTACGTGTGCTCTGTATGCGTGACAGATGCAGATTTTCCCACACGGACAGGGACAGAATAAATCACGCGCCAAACTCGCTGTCATATTGAGCACACGCTGTCCCTGTGGTGGCTTCATGTTTTCTAAATCAAGAGTGTGGACTGGTGCGAGTTGGCAGCCGGGACTTTGCCTAATTTTTTGATAACGCCTCGGTGGGTTTCGCTACAGCATCTGGACGACCCAGAATGCCACGCCAATTTTTAATAGGTTGCTGCTCTTTGCATATTAGCCCAGTGCAACACAGCTTGACTGAATCTACCCTGCTTCCCCCACCATGCGCTGCCAGTGTATATGCGATGAGCACCTGTTAACTGTGCCAAGTAATATGTTTTGTTAAAAATTTAATCACCTGCAAGTGCAAAACAAGTGCAGTGCAATCACGTGTTAATTAGCACAGCAATTAGCACTATTCTCTACTATAGCTAACACGTTTACACACATATGACTGACTTCCTCATTACAGGTTTGCCCTGTGATTGCATGTGTTATTTAGAAATGTTGGATTCCTAATTTGTTCCTGTATCTTTACAGATTGCGCATGCACTTAACTGCACATTTAAATCACAAATTAGATTGCAATAGACCAATCAGGGTAGATGCATACACATATTTAAAAAGAGTCTCCAGGGTACATTTCATTTTAGAGATCATTGCGTTACGTTCCAACAGAAAAATCTCATATTATAGCAATTATTAATTTAATAGTGTTAATTAATAGTATTAAATCAACGCAATTGTGTTTATTTGAGCTTAAATTGTAGTGTTGTGAATTAGAGTCACTTTAAAGTGTCATGAAACAGCAAAACACATTTTTTTTTTAAATGTTGACAGTCATATATATGTCCCATGTTGCTAAAAACACTGTTAGGACACATATATTTCACAAAAAAAAAGGGGAAAGTTGGTTGTAATTGTGTTATTTCAAGCAAATCCGTTCTTCCGGTTAAAAAAAGAAATTTTGAAGCTGCGTCACGGGCATGAGATCATTGTGTAAATTCCAGCATGGAGACTGGATGTCTGTACCGGCAGGAACAACATGACGTGTTTGAGGTTTCAGCATTAATTCATGAAAAAGACTTGGTTCGAAAATCAGCGCACTCTATTATGAATGAGGTGCAACTTCAATAATATGCATGATATAGCTTCACAGCTGTTACAGTGTTCAGAGAGACGCCACGCTGTGTTGCCAACTCTAATTAAAACAAGTGGAAGAAGAAGAATTGTTCGGAAACATGGGTTGTCAGTGTTGTATTTATAAATGTGCCGCAACAAAGATTTTGTTTTCATTTCCCCATGATGAGAACACCTTTCCACATGTGTGGATTACAGTGGTCTGCTAACATGCAACAAAAAATATGTTTGTTACAGAAAAAAAAAATGCAATCTCAGTATTTTTCAATATCATGCAGCCCTATTTGTGCACAAATTTAAAAAGAGTCTCTAGGGTGCATTTCGTCTATAAGAAGATCATTGCGTTATTTTACTATAGAACACATATCATATTATATCAGTTATTCATGTAATAGTATAATGGTAAAATAAAGTCGCTTTAAGGAAATAAAAAAGCAATAGGTGAGTTTGAGATCAGCTTGAGTTTTGTCTCAACAATTTGATATAAGACTACATTAGTCAGATTAGGTTACTAAACATAAATGTATTTTATTGGCATGTACTGTACTTTTCCATGGAAAAAACAACAACATCCAGTCAACATCCAACAACAACCTTTCCATTTCACAATCAATTGTTGTTTATAACCCATTTTGCATGTCTCCTTAAAAAGTAATGCAAAATTTGTGGTTTTCCATGCATGTGTAATGTAATGTAATGTAATGTGTATATTTATATAGAACATTTATAGTGTATGGACATACACTCAAAGTGCTTCACAATCAAGAGGGGGTCTCTCTACACCACCATCAGTGTGCAGCATCCACTTGGATGATGTGATGGCAGCCACAGGACAACGCCGCCAGTGTACTCACCACACACCAGCTATACACTGTAAATAAAATCTGTAATTTTACGATTAATTTCCGGCAGCTGGGGTGCCAGGAAAAAAAAAAGTTAAATAATGGCCATTAAATTACAGACATTTACCATAAAATAAAGTATATTAAATTACAGAAATTTACCAGAAATTTAAATTAATACCTGTTATTTTACGGTAAATGTCTGTAAGTTAATGGCCGTTATTTTACAGTTTTTTTTTTTCCGGAAATAAACCGTAAGTCTACAGATTTATTTATTTTTTTTACAGTGTAGGTGGAGTGGAGAAACAGTGATAGAGCCAATTCGGTGGATGGGGATGATTGGGTGGTCATGATGGGTTAGAGCCAATGGAAGGAATTTGGCCAGGAAACTGGAGTTACACCCCTAATCTTTACAAGAAGTGCCATGGGATTTTTACTGACCACAGAGAGTCAGGAACTCGGTTTAGCTTCTTATCCAAAAGACATTGATCACTGACAGTATGAACCCTTCACTTTACTGGGGCGTTAGGACTCACACAGACCGCAGGTTGAGCACCCCCTGCTGGCCTCAATAACACCACTCCCAACAGCAACCTAGTTTTGCCTGTGGTCTCCCATCCAGGTACTGACAAGGCTCAAGCCCTGCTTTGCTTTAGTGAGTAACCAGTAGACATGGTACGATAACCATTAATAAGGTATACTGTGATTTGAAAGGTTTTAAATTAACAAAAAAATTCTGTTATACCGTTCCTTATCATATATATATGTTTTTTTGTCATGTTTAGGACAGCAGTATCTCCAGCAGAAAAGATATCCAAAGATGTCGATTTAACATGTGAAGAAATTAGTATTTTTAAAATTAATGAAGACAGCAGATGTCAATGATTCATTTGAGCTATTTAACTGGACATGTGTACTGTTCCAAGATATTTTAAATGTTTCTCAAAATAAAATATATTGTGTTCAAAGGTGAAAAAAAGTCTTTGTTTTTTACCCAATCATTTAAAAAGAACATATTTTAGAGCAGTAATCCCAATACGGAGAAACCATCCAAGTTTATCATACAGTTAAAATCATATGCCCATGCCTAGTAGCTGGTCTTGGGCTGCAGGGTGATATGGCTTTTTTGATGCGGTGGGCATGTAGAATTCTTCTAGTTTGTTAAATTTCTACTATCAATATTTAGTTTGGTCCCACTTTATATTAAGTGGCCTTAACTAATATGTACCTACACAGGAATTGATAGTTTGTTACAATGTACTTATTGTGTAAATACATGTATTTACTGTGTACTTATGCTTGATTCAATACATGCATGTAATTACATCTGTAATTAACTTTTGTAATTACATTTGTAAATACACTGTTTACCATCCCTTACACCTTAACCCACCCTTAAACCTACCCATGCCACCAAACCTGTCCATAACCTAACCTCTATCCCAACTCAAAAGCACCCCGTGTTCTCAAATACATTATAAACACAGTAAGTACATTTTATTTATTTTTTTTATGCAAGTACATAGTAGTTAAGGACACTTAATATAATGTGGGACCTTTAGTTTTAATCAGTACTAACTGCGGCGAAATGGCAAAATGTCTGGGCGGTTGCTCGATCTGGTATAATAAGGGTACCGTAATGAATAATTATGCTTTGAACAGAGATGTGTGGCAGCTGATCGATGACTCTGAAACTTGCTGACCAGTACTTCTGTAAAGACAAATAAAAAGGCATGCTTAGCAATGACTGGAGCAGAACAACAGATCAAAAATTGCTGTCTAAAGCAGAGAATACTGTGACTTCACACTCAATGTGTGTATCACAGCTGTGAGAGCCGAGTGGAGGGTCACTGATGGCTATTGATCAGACAAACACACTCGTAGATCTGTCCGTTATTCACCACTATAATGTGTCAGTGTGTTTTCTGCTATATCTATTAGGAAACTCTCTAAACCAAGTTACAAGTTTGTTTTGTGAGCAGCACGGTGGCTCTGTGGTTTGCACTGTCGCTTCACAGCAAGAAGATCGCTGGTTCGAGTCCCAGCTGGATCAGTTAGCATTTCTGTGTGGAGTTTGCATGTTTTCCCAATGTTCGCGTGGGTTTCCTCCGGGTGCTCTGTTTTCCCCCACAGTTCAAAGACATTTGCTTTAGGTGAATTGAATAAAATAAATTGGCCGTGTTGTGTCAGTGTGTGAGTTAATAGCCACGTTTCCACTTTCGTGCTTAATACGAGCAAGCCAGGGCCAGTCACTTTTCCAATGTCACTTCCGGGGCCTAATCGCCCCAAAGCGGGGCTTCCTCTGGGCCAGCGGCCGGCCTTTTTTAGCCTGCCGAATACCTTGGGCCAAAGAAGGCCAGCTGGGGCTTCGGGGCAGAGTGAAAGGAGAGGCAGACTTTGAAAAGGTGTTTTTGTGCATGATACATGCGCATTTAGATGCCTGTGTGTGTGTATGAGAGACCAGGCAAAAGACAGCTTGCTAGACAGCTTTATTGATGCTGCGAGAGGCTGGATTTCTTTCTTTATTAATTTATTTTGAAGGTAATACAAAATATTATTTTGTAGGCTCAATAGTGTCATATGTAGATAAAATAGCCTAAGCTATATTGAAATCTTTTAAAGAATTACAAATATCGGATATAATAAAATCACAATAAATAAATAAACCAATAGAAAACAAACTAGCTACAACAAAGTATGTATATACAATACAAATAAATGAAACCGTTTCAAGCCATTTTAAAGTTTCTTTACTTTTCTTCACCTAAAGCAAATGTCTATGAACTGTGGGGGAAAACAGAGCACCAGAAACCAGAAACTACCTTTCTTGTCTGTCATCCTGTCCTGCGCAGTGCTGCTTTACGAACGGATTGGGAAAAACTGCAATTAAAAATGTGCTCTATGTCCTCAAACAAATCTTTATGTTTTTATATGATGTGGAAAATTTCAAACATGAAATATTAAATCTAGAGCTTAATTAGTGGATACGCGCAACGAAGTATACAGTAAGCTATATTTTATTACTTGCCCTTATGTCCTAAAACACTTACCACTTTCCTTTACTTAAGATAACTAAATAAATAATATGCAACATACTTAAATTATTCTCATGAATAGAGGGAAATTAGCTATTAAGTGTCATATAGCCTATGGAAAAAATAATACATTTTAGGTCTCTCCGGAGCATTTGGGCTGAATGTCTATCAAAACGAGGATGTTATAAAATACATTTTATACAGAGCTATTAGCGGAGGATTTCTGTGGTTTTATATTATGGATGGTGCGCTGGCTCCCTCCATTAGTGGCAAGACCACTTGATGTACGATGCCAGGAGTCGGTCGGCGAGTAGCCTAAACAAGTATAATGAACGAAAATACATGCGGATCGACATAATGTAATGCTGTACAGTAACGTGTCATTTGTTTGTTTTGATTGTCTTCATTTTAATCGTTTCGTTATGATGTGATGGTGTGCTTTATCTGCCTACTTGATTCCCACTGAACCAGGTTGTGTGACATTTGATTCGGGGGACGTTCTGGGGGCGGAGTTTGTGTGACCCGCTGCGAGCTACTAGCTCGACAGTGGAAACCCGACATGATTTCGGCCTCACTGCTCAACTTCCTGAGCGATAAAAGCCCCGGCTCACACTGGCCCGACAGTGGAAATGTGGCTAATGTGAAAGTGTGTGGGGGTTTCCCAGTACTGGGTTGTGGCTGGAATGGCATTTACAGTGTAAAACATATGCTGGAATAGTTGGTGGTCCATTCCACTGTGGCAACCTCTGATAAATCAGAGACTAAGCCGAAGGAAAATGAATGAATGAACACTTGTTAATTCATTAAATGGTTCTGGCGTTCAATAATTTACTTGTTCTGTTCATTTATTTACAATTTCAGCTTTCAATAAGTCTCAAGGGCCTTTTCGAAACTATCCTTTCATGTGTCACTATTTTCATCAAAGCTCAAAATATCACCATGAGTAGCTCATTCATCCTGACTCTGTGGTGTAAGTATGACAGACATTAGTGATCTGGTGTTGTTTGGGGGGGATTTTTCCCAATAGCGTGTGCCAACCAGGCGCCATGGTTGTAATTTGATTTAGGCAGAAACAGCTTTAAAAAACGAGAAATGACCACTTCCATTGAACATGCATACTTGGAGGCCTGCGTCATGGATACAGAGTCCATCCTAACAGATGACTTATTGTAGAAACATGTTCACACACACTCATACATTATGAAAGATACACAGCGATCCCCTGATCATCTCTAATAAGCACTAGGACAGTCGCTTGCTGGTGTGTTTAGACCATTGGGTCTGTTTTGATGGAACCCATGTTTCATTTGTCACAACTATATGAGATGATTAATGAAAAGTGAGATACAACAGAAGCACTGCAGTTCAGTCTATTATCAAGTTAATACAGGACCATTGAGAGACATGGGAGAGGAAAGACAGGATTGACATGAGGTGAGCAGAAAACTGGCAGACAGAATAGAGCGATGATGATGTGTTTTTTTCCTCACCAAAAAGTCTGAAGAAGAAAGTCGTACTGGTTTGTATTTTTAGTTCATTATTATTGTATATTGGTGGCTGCGGTGCACTTATCAGACAGTGGTGTTCTGACTTTTGCATATTAACCCTTTTAAACATGAACTGAACTATCTTGAGCATGTAGTGAACAATTGAAAGATTTTTGTGATTCAAAAACCCATTGACTTAGTGTTGATGCTCTGGATGTAAGACTCATCAAACTTAATAATAAAACTGCAATATTTCTTATTCATTCTAATAAAGGGATTCATTCCAAAAAAAAAAAAAAATTAAAAATTAAAAATCATTGTTTGACTTGTTTACTCAAAAGAAGGCATTTTGGAAATGGCGGTTAGCTGGTACCCGTTGTCTACCATCCCAATGTAAAACAGAAGAAAAAATCTCATAACAGTTTAAAATCACATAAGAGGGAGAGTAAATGATGTGGTCATTCTCTTTTTTTTGGGGGGGTGAACTATCCTTTTAATACAAAAAACTGATTGTATTAACGGTGTTATAAATAAATGGCGTTACTAACGGTGATAGTTTTTTCAGAAATGAGTAGTCAAATGAATGACACCGTTACTGTTACTAACAATAAAATGCGTGTTACTATAATTGAGAAAACTTAAGCAGTTTTCATGCAAGCTCGTGCCCCAGTAAAAATTACCAGTGCCCCAGTAAGTGCTTTGAGATGTGATTTAATTCATATGCAAAGTATTTATTAAGAGTCGTAATACCAAAATGAAGATGTTATTATCAAAGTGTAACCGAACTAACGCTGCTGAAAGCAATGCAGTTTAATTAAATGACGTTAAAGGAAATACAACTTCATTTTTCTCCACCGCAAACACTTATTGCCCAGAAAGAATTAAACAAAACAATATCTCGATATATAGTTGAGGACATGCTGCCGTTGTCTCTCGCATTGTCCCACAATAGCATTAAAATAGTGTAGGTTAGTGTACAATGTTTTATATTTATTTTATAGTAACTTGACAAGATTTTTTTTTTTTTTTAAGTAAGGCAATAGTTACTTTCCCTGGTAATTAGTTACTTATATAATTATGTAACTCAGTTACTATTTGTGAGAAGTAGCTAACTATAACTAAATACTCTTTTAAAGGAACATACCCAACACTGTATTTAGTGGTGATGTTTTATGGAGTTTTAGACAGATTTCTCGTAACCTGCACTCTAAAACTATTAATCATTGGTATGTGTGTATAGGGATGTGAATTTTAACTTGATTACATTTTTTTACAAATAAATAATTAATGCTAAAAAGCTTGGTTACTAGTAAAAAAAAAAAAAAATCTCGACATATATTTTATGTATTTACTTTCTTGAAAATACATTATTTTTTTAATGAGTACTTAAATGAGTAGCCAAATTAAATCTGTTTGTTTGGTTCATTTTGTTTCATCGACAAATTATTGCAGAGAAAATGAATGAAAAGATACTTTTTTTTTTAAAGTAGGTGGTCACTGTTGCACTCTGTAAGAATTGAAAGTAGGCATAAATAAGAGCCAGGAGGACTGCTTGAGTCAGATAATGGCAGCGTGAGTGTGGAGGTGGCACACACAGGTTAAGGATGCTGGCTTTGGATCCCTTGCTTTTAGTCTAGGTCAGCAGCCATTCCCGATGGGTGGATGCGGTCAGAGAAGTAGAACGATGCATGCATCCCAGGCCCTTAGGCCACACGCTCTCACTCTTTATTCTTTGTTGCATTCGTGACACTTCCAGAAGGAAGCACAAGGATCAGTCCAGAGACTAGGGAAATTTCCCTTTGATTTGATTATATGAGCTGCTGTGACGCACACGTCAATGCTTTGTGTGTCTATGCAAATGCATTACAGAAGCCCCCCAGATGGCCTCGCATCCACAAGCCCCAGACAGAGAAGACAAGGGGTACGTGAGCCTGACGCATGGAGTATGCTGGAAGCGGGATAGCTGAGATGGCACGCCTGTGAGCCACGAGTACCAAAGCTGTGATTACACACGTGGGAGGGCTTGGCCCAGAAAGGGAAGTTCAGCAGAGGTGTAAAATCAAGACTTTTTTTTTTGTACGTGTTTGTGTCTTTTTAGTATGTGTTGTGGGGACCTAATGTAATATAATACAAGTATTTTGGGGCTTTTTTTGTACGCATGAGAAAAAGCAGGCTGTTTGTACAGTATGAAAATCAATGCATCTATAGGAAGTCCCCATTAAGAGCTGTGGAGGTGAGTGTGTATGATATCAAGACACTAATTACACAGGAATTTCAAGGAGATGGGGAATTATAAGGACATTGCTGATGTCTCCATTTCTCAAAAGATTATAAATCATAGTGATTTCTCTTTTCAGAAAGTAAAAGCTTTAAACAGTTTCCTGTGACAGTTGAATTTATGGTTGGAGCAATAGAAATACAGTAGTTTGTTCTGCAACAGAAACATATGGAATGTCCCCACAACCTGTTTGTGACCTGCGTTCTTGCATGTGTGTGTTTTATTGTTGTGAAGTTACAGTTGAAGAACACACAAGGGTCATATGCGTGCAATTACCCTCAAGAAGTGTAAAAAACACATTAAATCCTCACTTGGCTTTGAAAAAGCTACAATATTGTGTTAATTTTGTCACCATAACTTCAAAACAGCCTCTATCAGCTATATGTAAGTCTATTCTATTGAATGACAACTGAAACAAATAATGAAATGAACAGGATCTACACTGAAAAATAAAAAAAATATATATATATTTTTTTTAATTATTGTTTCAGTTAAAGGCCTTTTTAAAGTCTTGTTATCTGGTTTAAACCTGTTAAGTTTGTGTCTAAAGGCATTTTTTTCTTAATAGATTTTCAATAAAAATGTATATTTATTGATGAATATTAAATACTTCTGATAATTTCTACAGGCTGCTGTAAGTAAGTTTGTCTTGTTAAATTTTGTCAAAGTTAATACAGTCCATTTGGTTAACTCTATGAACTGTAGATTAAGTCAGTGATAGATAATATTATTTGTGGATGTTTGAGAGTGACACTTGAGCCTACACATTTCAGTCAAGAAATTGAATTTCAGTCAATTCAGTTCACATTTCAAAAAGAATATCCTAATTGAGTGTAGAAAGTCACAAACAGAAGCAAAATACGTTGTGGTTGAAGTTTATGTTCATTCATTTATGCATTTTCTACCGATTTTCCGGGGCCGGATCGCGTGGGTAGCAGTCTTAGGAGAGACTTCCCAAGGGGTTTCCAGGCCAGCCGTGAGACATAGTCCCTCCAGTGTGTCCTGGGTCTTCCCAAAGGCCTCCTCCCGGGAAATGCCTGGAACACCTCCCTAGGTGGACGTACAGGAGGCATCCGACACAGATGCCCGAGCCACCTCAGCTGACTTCTCATGATGTGGTGGAGCAGTGGCTCTGTTTCAAACTCTCCCTGAGTGACAGAGCTCCTCACCCTATCCATAAGAGTATGCCCTGCCACCCTGTGAAGGACACTCATTTTGGCCGCTTGTACCCGAGATCTTGTCCTTTAGATCATGATCCAAAGCTCATGACCATAGGTGAGAGTAGGAACGTAGATTGACCGGTAAATCGAGAGCTTTGCCTTTCAGCTCAGCTCCTTCTTTACCACAATGGACCGGTACATCGACTACATCACTGCTGCCTCTGCACCAATCCGCCTGTCAGTCTCATGTTCCATCCTTCCCTCCCTCGTGAACAAAACCCCAAGATACTTGAACTCCTCCTGCGGGGAGGATTTTCTTTCAACTTGGAGATGGCAAACCACTTTTTCTGGTGAAGCACCATGGCCTCGGACTTGGAGGCACTGATTTGGCTATTAAATTATGAAACAATAGACATAGTGTTCAAAATGAAGAGAAAGCAAAATGACAATCCGTGGCTGCCTGAACACCGAATGCTGCTCTGTAAATGGGGATTGAAGCCATTCTTACCTAAAGAAGATTTTTGGTTGTTCTGGCCTGCATGTCACATCTCTTGGTGCTATTCTGGAACTGTCCTAATCTGTTTAGTTTTAAAGCAAAAATGGAGTTTCTATTGTGAGAACATAATGTCTCAGTGACCGCTGAAACAACTCATGACCCTTCTGTTCAGAAGAATTCAATTAATCCCATTATTAGCACATCAACGCTAGTAGGCCTTATTATTGCCTTTGATAAATAGCTACATTTCTGACTAAATTACTATTAGCTTTCTCTCTCTCTCTTTCTCTCCCTTTCTCTCTCTCTCAAAGCTTTGGAACAAATTTGCTCAGGGAAGATTGTTATCTTTATTGTTTTCTCAGTGGAGACTTGTTTGTCGTTATTGAGTTTGCTAAAATATGAAGTAGAAGACACATATGCTCTTCTGTCTTACGTTTTCTTGCATGCAAACTTAACTGCCATCGTGCAAATACACAACTCTACAGTCCTGTCAAAACTAATATTTGATGTCCACACTCATCATCTGTGTGACAGCATTTACGTGTGAAGCGTTTTATGTGTCATTACACGCAAGCTCTGAATTCCATGCCTTGAATTGTTCTCAGCATTTGAACGTAGTTCGACCGACTAATGCACTTGTCATTTACTTTACAACACTTTATAATATCTTTCATCAAGTAAGTTAAACATATAATGTTTATGTGGGTATATATAGATGTCTGTGCATACATAAACATACATAAACACTCAACACTTTATTAGGTAGACCTTACTGGACCCGTTTTTGCCTTCCTTATTGACATGATAGCATCACACTGTTGGCTGCACGTCTATGATGCAAATCTCCCATTCCACTACATACCAAAGGTGCTCTATTGGCTTGAGATCTGGTGACTGTGGAGGCCGTTTAGGTACAGTAAACTCCTTCTCATGTTCAAGAAACCAGTCTCAGATGATTCATGCTTTATGACATGGTGCGTTATCCTGCTGGAAGTAGCCATTAGAAGATAGGTACACTGTGGTCATAAGGGTATGAACATGGTCAGCAACAATACTCAAGTTGGCTGTGGCATTGACAGTGTCAATTGTGGTGTGCCTGTGTGAATTGTAGCCTCAGTTTCCTGTTCTTAGCTGACAGGAGTGGCACCCAGTGTGGTCTTCTGCTGCTGTAGCCCATCCACCTCAAGGTTCCACATCTTGTGCATTCAGAGATGCTCTTCTGCATACCTCGGTTGTAACGAGTGGTTATTTGAGTTACTGTTGGCTTTCTATTGGCTGGAACCAGTCTTAACATTTTCCTCTGACCTCTGGCATCAACAAGGCATTTGCCCCCACAGAAATGTCACTCACTGGATGTTTTCTCTTTTTCGGACCATTCTCTGCAAACCCTAGAGATGGTTGTGCGTGTAAATGCCAGTAGATCAGAAGTTTCTGCAAAACTCAGACCAGCCTGTCTGGCATCAACAATCATGTCATGGGTTGCTGCCTTGTGATTATCTAATCAGAAATCTGTGTTAACGAGCAGTTGGACAGGTGTACCTAATAAAGTGGCCGGTGAGTGTATAAAAAGGTCATAAAATGCCTATGAAAATTATATTTTTATATGATATACGCTAATGCAGATTTAAAATTCTACAAATGAATTTTGAGTCTACACTCAATACAGATATTCATTAACAGATTATTTAATAATTTGCATTGGAACACTTACAGATGTACTAAACTGGTTGATAAACCTGATTAAAATGCTAAAATGAAAAAATCTGTCCAAGGCACTTGAAAAGTAGGTGAATTTTTTTTTTTTTTTTTAACAAAAGCCAAAAACTTGTTGTGCTTTGTTAAACTGATTTGACTTAAGAGGTGGAGTTTATTAAATAGTGAGCTATTTAATACAAAACCCCCAAAGTAGTCTATTTTGCTCCCAAGTTGTGTTGTGGATAAAACAAAGGCAAAATTATAATTAAACCTGACAAAAGAGACAGCAAAGATGTATTTAGTGTTGTATTTTGAAGCTATAATGTAAATGAAAACACAGCCAGGAATTAATATCAACCTTTGCATAAACAGATGACATTTAATAAAGGATATTGTTGTTCTTTCACTCTGGGAAAATCACAATAAGAGCTGAGTTAGGGCTGGATGATATAGCCTAAATTTATATTACAATATATTTCTATTGGTCAACACGATTGGTCAATTTTGGTCAATACGATACAATTCTGATATCGATATAATATTTAAAAATCCTCAGAAAAACTGGCAAGAACTCCTATTACATGTCTCAAAAACTAGTTGGCCAAGTCTATGAAACTTCCTCCTATAAAACAATATAATTTTTTAGAAAAAAAAAAAAAACAGTGCAATAAAATAATGTTCAACTTTTATTTACGTTACCTTCATACAGACGAGAAATATGAAATAAACACAAACCATGAAATAAAACTTACAGACTAAAATTTCTTTATCTTTATACTATAATATAGACGTTTTTTTCTTAGACCGAAATAATAAATAGACTGCTTCCACCAAGAAAACAGAAAAAAAGATGAGCTACATGAATAATAATAATAAATAAAAATTATATATATATATATATATATATATATATATATATATATATATATATATATACATATATATATATATATATATATATATATATATATATATATATATATATATATATATATATATATATATATATATATATATATATATATTTATATATATATATATATATATATATATATATATATTTATATTTATTTATTTGTTTATTTATTTTATGACCTAGCTGATGTTGGGGATAGTAATGATGTTTCAGATACAGTTTGACTTAATGTTACCTCCTCTTCTAACCTAAAAAATAGGACTACAGACTTCAGTTCCAAAGCAAACACACTGTCAAGCACTCCGTCAATGAGCTTGCGTGTTCACCGTGAGCAAAGTTCAAAAGTACCCGCACATTCAGTGTCCTGCGTGAAAGAACCATATGGACAGGAAAGCCATCTATGAGCAGATGTATATGAGCTTGAAGCGGCATTCAAATGTTTAATGTTCCAGTAAATGCTTTCAGAGCTATATACTGCTGCTGAGCACTGGCTGACAGCACATATGTGATGTCTGTGTGTACATCCCTGCTCTTTCTGACAGATGTGCCCTGAACATCAAATGCTATAATTTATATTGGAATACCAGAAATCTCCAATTTTATCACTGTTCTAAAATGTTTTTAAAGTGATTGATTTTGAATTTTTGTCCAGCTCTAAGCTGAGTGATATGACACGATTTTTCAACGTGCATTGAAATCTTACTCAGCAGTCTAAATGTGTTTGTTGCCTCATTACAAACATACATGGAAACTTTTCACAATATATACGATAAATAAACTAAAGATGCAATTAAACACACCTTATGCCTCGTCGGGCTGGTGCTGATTAAATTTGTAATCTGTATATGCCTAATTTTGTGTCCTCACAAGCTATAAACAGATGCTAGCCGTTGCTTTTGCAGATTATAGAAAACAATCTGTTGCAGCTGGCTTTGGATTTATTCAAAGTAACTTTACTGTGTCCTAAATACATGCTATATTTATTTATTTATTTATTTATTTATTTATTTATTTATTTATTTATTTTTTGATTTGGGGTTGTATAAACTTCCTTTTTTTATTTGCATTTTTTATACTGTAAATTTTTATTATTATTTATTTATTTTATTCTTTTATTTTTTTTATTTTTTTATTTTTTTTATTTAGGGTTGTATAAACTTCATTTTTTATTTGCATTTTTCTTACTGTCTCAATTCTTTCCTATTTGGGGTTGTATAAACCAACTATCATTAATTAGCAAATTTATGTTTACTAACTTACTAAAGTATTAGTAGAGTGTTAATTAGGGTTAGTAGAATAAGATAACTTACTTGCAAATTACTTACAGTCAGTAAAGTGACTGCTGATGGGCCATCATGCTAATGGGCCATTGCATTGTCTTGGTACTTTTATTATTAGTTTGGTTACTGTTGTTTTTATGTCTTTAACTAGAACATCCACATTTTTTGTTACAAACGTAAAAACTTGTTACAGCAGCTAAAACTACAATTATATTAAACTTTAAAACATTTAATAATGATCAATAGTGCAATCATTGGTATCCTCCATCTGTAATTTCCTCTCTTAATCCTCCTGGAAAATATAAAACCAAACATTTTTATCATTATTACCTTCATTCAACGTTCCTGAAGTTTGTTTTAAAAAATATATTTGTATTTCACTACCTTCCTTCTCCTGGCTCTATTGAGAAATCGCCTTTATAGATTATAGATGTTTACAGAACATTCAATGAGTTGATTAGCAAACATTTACAAGTACATTATCTCATACTTGTAGCTCTTTGATATGTTAACTAATGATTTGTTAAGGAATAAATATCTGCAATTAATGAAAACTATGTCGTGCTTAATTTAAGCACATTGTGTCATGCTAGTAGATACAGATCAAACCAACGACCTGTTAAGCACTATAGAATGTGTGTTAATGGTTTATTAAAGTTATTTTAAAGTGTAACCAAAAGTAAATGTAGAGGGCAACACACTGTCAATGTTGACGAGTAACTAGTTACATGTAATGGCGTTACGTAATTAAATTACATAATAAAAGTAACAGTAATTCGTTACAGTTACTGCGAAAAAAATGTATAATTAAATTACATTTACTTGTGAAAATGTTAAAGATTACAAATGGGGTTACATCTAAATAAAATTCTTTAAAAATCTGAAATATGTTGAATAATATTAATCTGTTGCTTTGGCGGTTTTAGATATGCACAATGTCTTCTGCCTAGGACATTTATTAAAGCGGTGCTGTTCTGATGCTTTTGATTTGCGGCGCACTCACGGGCGTAAATCCTGGGGGGAACATGTCCTCGGTATAAATGCTTGAAAATGATTTAGTTGAAAATGTCCTTTAGAAACTGTCCATTTCCAAAGTAACCTCCCCAACACTGCACACTGTACATGCAGATAAAAATGTTTCCTAATATCATAAGAAATAAAATTCAAGTCAAGTGTGTCCATGCTTATCAAGTAATATTTAATAAAATAAAATTCGAAAAGTTGATAGAAATGTAGTATACAAATAATTATTGGTTTCAGCACATTTCAAAACTGAGAACAATTGCAAAATCTTTTACACATCACATATGAATGTTGACTGATGTTTCAGAAGCATTTTTGAAAGACTGCTCATATCTCTCTCCCTCCGCCTTTCTTCTCTAATCTGTTGATCTAAAACATTGTGTCAATGTGAAGAGCAGTTTTACTTAACTGACAGCTCCTAAATTACTCTCCTGCCATGTGTGACAGTTTAGAGGGTCACGGCTGAGCAGTCTCAGCTTATGAAATTCTTTGCAAAGTTTCGGAGAGTTATTGTGCATTTGTACATTTAGATCTGTCATCATCTGGAAGAGGAATTTTCTCATGTTTTTACTTTACATGCAAATCCTGGTAATACGTTAATATGAATATTATGATGTTTTCATACTCGGTTCATATTCCAAGCCAATCTCACGTTAGCATGTTGTGTAAGCCAGTGACAGGTGTCTGAAACAAATATAAACTCAAAAAAATATTGTTACACGAAACAAAAAAAAAAATTTTAATGCAACAGTTTGCATTAATATATTCAAATTACGACAACATCTCACAAAATGAAGTTTACACAACAAGCTTTATTATGTAAAATCTTTTTCTCTTCAATCAGAGGCATTTTTACATAGCAAAAAACAATTTTTTTTTTAATTGAGTACTCAAATAAGTTGTTTTAATTAGATTTTTTTTATTTAAATTTAAAACAAATCCAGTATTATGCACTTAATTACATGCACGTTTTTAAGTTTAAAACCTCAAATAAATAAAGTAGTCGAAATTGTTTAATTTTTTGTTTGTTTTCATATTTAATGTTTATGCTTGTAAGAAATACATTTAACAACAACATTTTTGTTTTTCGGTAATTTTGTATTTGTATTAAATCACAGGTTTTCATTGTTTTACAAAACAAAAACATGTACTGTCCCATATTATCAATATAAAAAATAACAAAAAAACATCAGTGTGTCGACTTAAAAATACAAAACAACACTTAGTGTGGAAAAATTGAGTTATCAACTCAATTTCTTTGGGTTGCTACAAGTTAGATGTTGTTTTAAAGTAACTGACAGATATATTTACCTTTAAATTAGCCGCATTTTTAAATTGATGTATTTATCAATATTTTCCTGTTTTGAAAACTTTCAAAAAAATTATTCCGGCAACTTAAAAGTTTTAATCTAATCAGAATTTTAGAATTTCGTAAGTTACAATAATGTATTAAACTATGTAGTGGTAACAGACCTCTTGGGTTATTTTTTAGAGGGCTAAGGGCCAGGACACACCAAGCCACTACCGAACAACTAGCACTGATAAAAACAAACTCTGTTGTCGGTTTGCATAGCCTCGCATCTGGTCTTTTAAGAAACATTTAAAATATTTTGGAACAGTAAACATGTCTGGCTAAATAATTAAACTAAATCATTGACTTCTGTTGTCATTATTTTTTTCAAAAACACTAATTTCTTGAATTTTGAAAAGGCTTCTTTGGATATCTTTCTTTTCTGTTGATGTACAGTAAGCCACTGCACTGTCCAGGTCTATATAGCGTGCTTGGATAATGGTGTATAAACCATTTGTTTCTCAAATGTTTCCTGAATTGTGGGCTTGTAGCTTTTGATGTGGAGGGTTCTTTTGTGCTGGAAATACTTTTGCTCTAAAAAACTAAATGAAATAGTCATAAAAAAAAATTAACAAAACTTAGGGAGTTGATCAAAACAGAAGTTAATGAATTGAAATTGTGGTTTGACGTAAACAAATTGTTATTAAATATAAGTAAAACAAATGTTATGTTATTTGGGAAATTAAAAAGTAGTCATAATATAGATTTACATTCACATACAATTAATAATTGAATATGCAATTAAGTTTCTTGATGTTGTATTGGATCATAAAATTAGTTGGACACTGCAAATAAATAATGTGATATCAAAATTAGTAAAAACTGTAGCAATAGTGTATAAAGCAAGATTTATCCTGGACAATAAATCAATGTATATATTATATAACACACTTATGTTGCCATATATGAGTTACTGTGTTGAAATTTGGGGGAATACATTTTAATTTAATTTACGATCCATATGTACAATCCAGAAATAGTTAGACTGATTAAACATGTGGGGTATTTGGAGCATACAAATCCTTTATTTTTTAAATTAAAGATACTCAAGTTCAATGATTTGGTTAAATTAAAAAAAGCACAAATTATGTTTAAAGCTAGGAATAAATTACTTCCGAAATGCATACAACAGTTTTTTTGAAGAAAGACAAGAGTGATATAACCGGAGAGAAGATCTACATTTTAGGAGGTTGAAAACAAGGACAACTTTAAAAAGTTTGTGTATGTCTGTCTGTGGTGTGAAATTATGAAACAGTCTAGATCAGATTCTCAAACAATGTCAGGATAATAATCAGTTTAAAAAGTTGTACAAATATTTATTATTAAAGGAATATAATAATGAAGGTGATTGAAAAAAGGATAAAATGAAAAAGGTATAATAAAATATTAATTAATGGCTATTTGCAGTACTATGTTGTTGTTATTTTTTTGGGGGGGGGGCGGGGTCTATGTTACAAAATGTAAAGGTACAAATGCAATCAAGTATGTAATATGTCAAAGATGACAAGGATAAAATATGTTTCATGTAAAAAGAAGAGATAAGTAAAACAAGAAATGAGTTTAAGTAATAGGCGAATGAAGTGTGGTAATTGGGTGGAAAAATAATAAGCGTGTTCTTCATCCCACTCCATTTTCGACCATGTTGAAATGTATTTTTGTTAATGACATTTTATGTATGATATTTTTGTTCGAAAATAAATAAATCAAATCAAATACACCGTAGGAATGGTATTAAAGAAAAGCGTTTTTAAAACATTGATTTTTCCAAACCACGGTAAACCTTGAAACCAGTTATCATCCCATGCCTAAAGAGGACATGTCTTTCCACACCCACATCTGGCAGTTGTCTGTTTTCTCATTCCACAAAGAGAAAACCAGTAGATTAAAGACTCACAGACAAAGCATAAACAAAACATTTAGTACCATTTTTAGTACCAAAAACAATTTATTAGTACCAATCACAGTAATTTTCACTCACCGTGCGAGATTTACTAGTGCAAATATGTCTGATAATTTAGTATTCCATATTGTTTGCAAATATTTAAAAAAGTATCAAAATTACAGCTGGTTTACAGCTTGTGTTCCTTCTTTACTTCAATTGTTTACTTCACTAAGTCACTTTAGTTTTTGTTCTTATGTTCTGATTTGTTGCTAATTAACCAATCAGACCGATCTCTTCAGCCGATGACTGATGCCAATTCTACATTCTGAATCTGGCCAACCAACAAATCTCATGGCAATTCGTAACTTTTTGATTTAGTGGCTAATTCGTATTAATCTGTTCAATCCTATTCATACAATGTAGTACGATTTGCTTATTCCTCAGTGACAGTAGGGTTTAGGGGCTGGGTTGGGTGCCATGCCATTTTCATTTGACTGAATTTGTTACAAATTAGCCACTAAAGTAACAAAACGTTAAATACTTAAAAAAAAAAAAAAAAAAAAGTTTTCTTGTGAGATCAAGGAACTCTGGACCAACTTGCTCCGATGTTAAACCGATGGTGGTCTGAAGAATCCCAACTAATGAGAAAATATTCAGAAAAATCAATCAATTTAATTATGATTAAAATGAATTTTGAATCTTGTGATGTGTCATTAAAATACGATAGATACAAGTTATGTAAATATTGTATTTATAAATGTTTTAAAAAATAAATTAAGAACGTCTCACTAATGAAATCAAGAAATAGAAGTACCCATTTTTTTTTTTTTTTTTTAAAAACCTGCACAAAACTTTAGGCCCGGTTTCAGGAACCAGTTAAGAAAAGATTCATTTAGGAAAAGATAGTTTCATATTTAATTTGAGGGGATTTATTTAAATAGCAACAGCAGTCAAAGTCTTAGATGAAATCTAAGTAAATAAAACACGTCTCTCAAAATCTCAGCATAGGATGATTAACAACATCTCCACAAGCAGCATCACCAGCTTCAAGTATTACTGGTTTTGCTTTATTTCTGACAGACATCTACAGAAGAGATTTACTGAAAATACTTGTTTTGTTAGAAGTCACATTGTGATGTACAGTGTTTGGGCTCTTCAACTCTTAATTTGTCATGCGAATCTTTTATTGTGCAATTGTGTGTTTTGAGAAACGAGATGCAAAATGTTTTGAATAAGTCATCGTGAATTACTTTAATTCACTGACCTTGCCATTGGATTTAATCTTAGATTATGATGGGAACACGTTGTATATTAAACATTTTGAACATTTGAATCAATTTAAATACAAAGAAATCAAAAATCTTTACCTGAATTTCAACAATAGTGCTGCAGCATCATACAAAACGTGTCCATTCATCCCCGCATGCGCTGCAGTAAGAAATAGTTGAGATTTGCTTCCTGATCCTTGATGTCTCTGTGCATACAGTGTGTAAGATGTTCAATGTGTTTTCAGAGAACCACTGGGTTCATTTAGTAGTATTATTAAAAATACTACATGTTTATATGAACATAAGGGGAGGTTTAGGCTGGGTTTGGGATTTTGTGTGTGTGTGTGTGTGTGTGTAACCTGATCAAAGCAGTGTATGTAGGGTACTTGGGGTGTCTAATAAAACGTAAGAGAGCAGGAGGCCTGTTCTTATGAGGTTTGTAAAGTGTGTGATGACTTACAAGAACATCTTGCGTGCATCAACCTTGTTACATAAAAGTCCTCCGTTGTTTAATCAGGAACATAACAGTGGTATGTATGAGAATAGTCTGTGTCTACTGTTTTCTGTTGTTGTTGTTTTGTTTTTAATGCAATGGAACCATTTGACCCAAGAAATAGAGTTTGTAGAATTACACTAAAACTGATTGTTGTAGAGAAGGCTTTGTGTGCCTGTGAATGCACATGTGTATGTGTGTGCGTGCATGTATTTACATTAATTTGCATGAGTGTTGTGCAAAACACAATTGTCAATAAGAAAGCATCAGTTCCTGTGTTGTAGCTGTACACTTATGTGCACATTGTCTTTCTGTTTTAAATTTGAGATAACCGATATCTTGTTGTTTTCATCAGATAGACAACTTTCAGGCCAAACTGCAGCTGGTTACTGTGAGCAAGGGTCATGGCGTTAATGAAGTTATTTCACTGGCATTGAGCATTTTTAGCGTTCAGCTCTCCAATAACCTGCTTTAACCTGAGGCCATGCTGTCACATCAATGAAATTGTAGATGTAAGCTGAAAATACTTCTTAGATTTGGTTTGAATACAAAAACAAACTCCAACATTTGCTTAGTCAATTATGAAAAACTATATATTTCCAGTATTATTAATCTCATGATATATTGATATGTTAATAATCTCAAATATATATTGATATATTAATAATCTCAAAGATATATTGGATATATTGTGTTCACCATAGTCGTGTGTACAATTAAAAGGGGATCTATTATGCAAAAAAACAAGTTGTGAGGCAAGAGTGTGTTAGTATAGCCGGTCTTTAATGCTAAAAATTTATCAACTCTATTTTTTATAATCACACTTTTTAAAAGAAGTCTGTAGAAACATATTGATTGACATTCTCCCTTTGTGCGTGCCATCAGCAGGGAAAAGTCCCGCCCATTAGTGACAATCTCTCCCCCTTATTATCAAAGACTGCCCTGAGTGAGAAGCAGCCCTCCCTATAGAGTTTTGGCATTTATTACTCCACCCTCTTTTGAAAAGTGGGCTGGGAGCACAGTCTCATTTGAATTTAAAGCGATAGTCACCAAAACGACATAATTTTTGTATCAAACACTACAATATGTAGTTTCAAAGAGCTATAAAATAATATTTGTGTGGTATTTTGAGCTGAAACTTTACATGCACACTCTTGAGACATCAGACACTTATTTAACATCATGTACAAAGGGACATAATAGGTGCCCTTTAAGATTATTATTAGGGACCGAGCACCTTCGGTGCATAGGCCCTATTGGAATTGCTCGGTTTCTTCTTCTTCTCTAGAATGAATCACATTTTTAAGGGTCTAAATATGCTCAAAACTCACAAAACTGCACACACACCAGAAGTGGTGAAAATGTAAGTTTGTTTTAGGATTCGGAAGTGGGTGTGTCAAAATGACTCGACAGCGCCATCTATACACGACACGTTTGACAGAGTGGCCCCCGAGCTACATTTCAATAACACGTATGAAAATTGGCGCGCACATCAAACATGCCACAACCTTCAAAAAAAGTCTCTTGCAGCCAAATCTCAAACCCAACAGGAAGTCAAATATTTTTAACTTCCTCTGCCGAAAAAGTGCAGTTTTCGCCATTTCCAGGTGTTGTATTTTAACAAACTCCTCCGGGGAATTTTATCAGATCAGCACCAAAATTGGGTATTGTTATCTAAAGGCCTTGATGGTGTTAAATTGTGAAGATCTAGAGTTTTCGTCCAAGGGTGTATCCTTCGCCTCACAAACTTTAATGTTTGTCCATGAATCCTGTCCTGAATTGAACACATTTACATGCCAATATTCATTTACAGTTATAGTACCACATTTTGGCAACAGGAAATGACATGTTTTACACTGTAACAAACTCCTCCTACAAATTTTATCAAATCAAAACCAAATGTGGGTGGTGTTATCTAAACGCTCTACCAATAATATATCTAGAGTAAATCTAGAGTTTTTGTCGAAAGGCGTGTTCATGACGGCCTGACAAACCTCAGTATTTTGCTGTAGAAACGCAAGCTTTCATAATTCAGACTTAGGCCCAATCCCAATTCTATATTTGTACCCCTACCCCTTCCCCTTAGCCCTTACAACCGAGGGTTAAGGGGAAGGGCTTTAAAATTTACCCCTAAGAATTGGGACAGCACTACAGCATATGTCATATGTCATTGCGATCTCATGCTTCATATGAGATCACTGATCGCGACTGCTGAAGTGATCCCAGTTTTGCTATTGTTTGGTATTTATCTTCAAGAAATCACTGAAGGTACATATTATGTTTTCATAACGATCTAATGTGGCAATAAGATCTTAACTGTACTGTGTATTTACACGGTGGCCATATTCATCTATGTAAACACACGAAAACAACATTAACATTATAGCAGACACTGTAAAAAGCTCATTCTCAGCCACTAGACTTTTCTGACAGGGTATTCCAGTGTCATCGAGTATCAGAATGTTGTGGGACTCCAATACAGGAGTTATTATTAGGGATTATAGATCGCATGACGGTAAAACATGAACGCGGTTATGAATATATTAAAACGTGCTTGTTTGTCGTAAAAAATCGTAATTATGACAAAAAATACTAATGTGTGGATCTCCTTACATCCGGGTTCAGCAAAACTGCCGTTGTGGCAGGTGTATTCTGGGAAATTTCCTTACCCCTTGGTTTCGAGTGTGGTCCTGAAAAAAATCTTTGTTTGAAGGGCTATTCACCCCTTCCCCTTAGCCCTACGTCTTCAAGCTAAAGAGAATTGGGACACCCCTACCCCTTGGCGTGAATGCGCAAAACGAGGGGTAGGGGTAAGGGGAAGGGCTAAGGGGTAGAACTGGGACTGGGCCTTACTATGTCCAGTCTGCCCCAAATTCCACACTTTTGATTGTAGTACTATAATGAAGACATCTACATGTGAATATTCATTAACAGTCATAGCGCCACCTGCTGACAGAAGTATAAATTACACGTATAGCTAACATTGTCTGGTTTTATATATTTATCAGCTTAAATTATTATTGTCCATTGTGCTCTGTCATCCTAAGGCAACGGGGTGACGGTCAGCCTGGGTTGGAGGTCCCTTTCTTTGCTGCTTGCATCTTTAATTGTTAATTAAATTGTTAATAATTGTTGTCAAAATGTAATGTCATAATTACTACAAAAACTGCTGGTTGAGCAATCTATTGTTAATTAAGTCATAATAATTTATTTCATTGCCGTAATTCATTTTATTTATTGCCGTTCACCTCAAATACATTTTGTTAAAGGTGATTTGTTAAACTTTTATTAACTTGTAAAAAATAACTTGTCAAATAACTTATAAAAAGCAAATACTAACAATAGTTCTCTATAATTGCACTTATAATATATACCTATATCCTGCACTTGCTGTTATTGCACTCCTGGTTAGACCTAAACTGCATTTTGTTACTTTTACATGTATAATCACAATAAAGTTGAATCTAATCTAAAACAAATGGCACAGACTTTATCAGTACATCTTCACACAAACAAAACCAAATACACAACTATTAAGTTAAAATAGGTAAAAAAATATTGAAATAACTTGGAAACTTTTGTCCTGAATTTGTCATTTGTTAGAGGTAATTCAGAGTAATCAAATAAACATTCTGAAAGTGCATTAAAAATACCTACTTATATACATTTTATTTATTTCTACTTGATTTAAAGATATTAATAAATTAGATGAAAAAATGTATGCTCCCTTCACCTGTTTAAGGTATCATTTTCCATGTGGGATTAGGAAGGTGTTTTCCTGTGTGGATTAAGACCTGAGCGGAGGGAGTGAGAGAGGTTAAAAATGTCTTTGAAGTGCGTCCGTGTCAATAGCACCTGGGGACAGACGCAGATGAGCAGTGCCGCTTTTGTTATTCACAGTCATGGGCTCTTAATTGCAGCCTGACACAAAGGCAGGAGCTGAGGTAACATTTAAACATTTACACAAGACTAAAGACGAGAGGGAGGAGTAACCTCTCTTTTTAACATAATGGACTCGGAGAAACTCTTGCTTTTCTAGCAAACCTGCACCTCAAAAGAGGGAGATAAACTTTATTAAGCATGTTTTTGTATGTCAGAAAGGCGACCATATTCATTCTGCTTGCAAAGAATGAATATGTAGAAAATTAATTTTATATTTTGAGGTTATATTTTACTGAGGTTGCTATTAATAAACAATTAACATACAGTGCATCCCACAGATTTGAAATGTACTTGCGGTGGTAGCTGGATCGAAACACAGCATTTACCCACACCACATAAATAGTTAAGTATATGCAATAAACATTCATTCATTCATTCATTCATTCATTCATTTTCTTGTCGGCTTAGTCCCTTTATTAATCTGGGGTCGCCACAGCGGAATGAACCGCCAACTTATCCAGCAAGTTTTTACGCAGCGGATGCCCTTCCAGCCGCAACCCATCCCTGGGAAACATCCACACACACATTCACACACTCATTCACTACGGATAATTGAGCCTACCCAATTCACCTGTACCCCATGTCTTTGGACTGTGGGGGAAACCCACGCGAAGGCAGGGAGAACATGCAAACTCCACACAGAAACACCAACTGAGCCGAGGTTCGAACCAGCGACCTTCTTGCTGTGAGGCGACAGCACTACCTACTGCGCCACTGCCTCGCCTATGCGATAAACATACACTTTCTTTTCAATGTGTTAAAGTAAAACAAAAACAAAAACAAAAAACTGTTAAAATACAAGCAGTTTCTCTTATGCTATTCAGGGGCTATGTGCACCCACTGCAGATCAAATCTGCTTCTCTCTCTTTAACGTTCAAACCAAACCTAAATGCTGAAGCATTTTCAATATTTATATAAAAAAGCCCAAGTAATGTATTAACATCATCAAATTAATACAATAATCAGCAAATGAGAAATAAACAACAGAAAAAGAAATAAAAACAGACAATATATTAAAAAATTATCATAATTACAAGATTTAAATGTGTGGATTATTTAAATAAGGCAAATCCGTTGATTTATCCATTACTAATGGTGTAGCTACATATATTTTGCCAGTCGTTTTATTCTCTTTGAGTCATTTAGATAAAAATAATAATTTTTTAATGGTTCTCTCATGCGTGTGCAGTCATCTGCAAAGCCAAGTGAAAGTAGGCATAAGTAAAAAGGTAATGTAAAAACACATTAACGCCAGCTGTAGAAAGCGAAAGTAAAAGTTGAATCTCCCAGACATTTTAGGAAATTTAAAAACCCGGACCGGATGATTTTTCAAAAAGTCCACAAAGTCAAAAAGGTCACAAAAAGGTATGCCTCTGTGGGTCTGCAGAGCATGTGAGACTGTCTGTGAGAGTGTTGACAGATTTCGTGCACAAAGAACAAAACGGGTAAACGAGAGAAGATTTTCCACTACTTTATTGAGCATGGGTGTTTGATTATATTGGGCGAATACCAAAAATCTAAAAGGATGTGAATAACAGTAAAAAAGAAATTTATTAACGTATTGATTAAATAGCATACAGTTGTTTAATCAATAAGTTAATAACAAAAATGTATTAACACTCATGTAGACTCAAAAATGTACATTTTTATTCTGTTTGTTCAAACTACTTAGCTAATTTAAAATGAGTTGAGCATGAGCTGAGTTTTTTGGGGAAAAGATCAATTGTTCAATCAATGTGTAATCCACTTATTTTTGTAAAAATGAATAAGTTAACTTAATTCCTTTATGTTGTCCAAAATTATGGCATCTATGTGGGGAACTAAGTGTCTTTTTTTTTACAGTGTAGATGGCTGGATGTAATAGGCTCATTCTGAAAACGTCCCCTTATATACATTTCTGGAGATTGCGAATTATGTAGCCAGCTTACCGATTACCTCCTTATGGATGGCTTTTCAGCTGTTACCAGTTTATCCAGTAGCTTGTCACATAAGTCGACAGATTTGAGATGCAGAGGGGATTTGAACACGACGATGGCATTCGAGTCTGTTGAAAAACAGTTGCAGAAAGCAGGTAAGACAAGCACAAAAGCCAGAAAATGAAATAAACAAGTAAATAACAGGGTGAGAATATGGTAAAATCTGAAAAATGTGGTAAAAATCTATTTTTCTGGATTGCTTTTGAAAACACTGTTGGTTGGGTTTAGGGGAGGGGGTGGCCGGGTCAATCTGTGCTTTTGAAAACACTATCGGTTGGGTTTAGGGAAGGAGGTGGGTGGGTCAGTCGATCAGCCAGTCAGCGGCCTTTGCTGGTTTTTAGGCTAGATGGGCAGGCGAGAATGGCACTCGCAGGAGGAATTTGAGATCTCAAAAAGCATACACAGCAGCCTCTGGTGGATTCACGAAAACAAAAACGTATAAAATACGTAATAAAAGTACCTTTTGGGATGTATTTGGCGCTCTCCAGAAATGTATATAGCGGTACATTTCAGAATGAGCCTGG
>NC_141044.1:8935000-9020000 GCF_052040795.2 Danio rerio
TTTCTTTTTCAGACAGTAATTGATTAAATTAAATTTTAGACAGTATATATTTATTTAAAAGTTATTATTATTATTTATTATTATTATTATTATTAATAATATTATTGGTTATAGTAATAAAATCAATAATGAGTGGTGTAATAATTTCATTTGAAACTACATACAATAATAAGTAATAAACAATTATTTACAGCATTTAGAAATTATTTATTAATTCAACTTTTTTTTTTTTTTTACATTTAATAAATGCTTCCTTGATGAACAGAATACATTTATGTAAATTATGAAATAAAATTAATCATTTGACCGGTAGTGTATTTATATATACTGTCTGAAACAGAAATTAAACCATTACTGTCTGAAATTGAAATTGAACAATATCAAAGTCATTTATTAAAAAAAATCGAACTAATGCTCCTTTAAAAGACACTGAATATTGTTGAAATCTATCAAACATTGTCAAATGTAAATAAATTTATGAAACCGTTATTTTATTTAGATTTGTGGTAAATCAGTGGTTTCTCTAGAAGACCCATATATCGAAGTGTCATTGTATTAAAAATGTATTCGCATCCCTGCACTATAGAACCACTGTACTTTTTTTCAGAAGGAAAGGTAGGTGGATGTATTGTAGGATGAATGAATGGCAAGCTGCAGATAAATATGTAGATGCTGATAATTGCGCCGCAGGTTGGGTCAGTTCTGGTTGTTGTGCTTATTGGCTTTACCTGTCTGATAGCATCAGAGTCTCTGGCCTGCACGCTTACACCCTCAGGCCTCGCACTGTTTATTTAAACTTAATCGTTTCAAAGCATCTTTGCTTTCACCGGTACTGAAAGATAGAGCCAGGGAGAGAAGAAAGGACTGATGCAAATCTCCTCTTTTCTCTGACAGGCTGCTTTCATGGCCCCTTTTTTTGTCATATTGTTTAGAGCAGTACTGTTTGTCTCCAGTAGAATGCTTTTCATTAATCTCCACCTGAGGGGTTTTATAGCTTCTGATGCTTTGTAAACCATAAAATTGGTCAATGCACAAGTATCAATGACTATGGCATAATTACGTTGCCAGGTATTTATTGGGGTTTCTTTAGAGTTAGGTCAAAGTTCAAAAGTTAGTTGTCTTCAGGTAAAGCAAGGGTGTAATCATGTCTTGAATTGTAGGATGAGTCTTTTTTTTTTTAAATATATTGCATTATTAAAAAAATGAATAGTTTTGAGCAGAAATGTTAAGTTTTTATTCATAGAAAATAAATAATGAAAGCGTTTAAAATAAAATATAATGAGCAAAGAATTATAAAAAGGTGAGTTAATATACTCCATATACAGTAAAGCCTGAAATTATCCATATCCCTAGCAAATTCTAACATAAAGGTTTTTTTTTTAACAAAAATGACAGAAGCTACTCCAAAATAATAATAAGATAGTGTACAAGAGGCATAATTGTGAAATATATATTTATATATATATATATATATATATATATATATATATATATATATATATATATATATATATATATATATATATATATATATATTTCTCAACTTTAATGTGCATTTGAGAAAAAAAAAACTTTGTTTTTAAATTTGCCAGGTGTATGGATTAAGTCAAGCTTGACAGATTTTATTTTATTTTATTTTATTTTATTTTATTTTATTTTATTTTATTTTATTTTATTTTATTTTATTTTATTTTATTTTAGAAAAATCTTTAAATCTAATATTTTTCTTAATTCTAAGATTTGAATGTAGTAAAACATGTTCTTAAACAGTAAAGTAGAGCCAAAAGTTTTCAAGCTTTAGTTTAACATCTAGAAAAGGAAAAACCTGTTTGCAGAAAACACTGAAGCCTTCGTCTAAAGGGAGAAAGAGAGATATGCTGTTCACTTTGACAAGATTCCTCGACTTCCCACATCCACACAGACACATTAATAGTTTTGTGTAGTTTACAGTGCATCTAGATGTATTCAAAGCGCTTCACTTTTTCCACATTTTTTATGTTACTGTTTACTTATTACAAAATGAATTAAATTAATTCATTTCCTTAACATTCTACACACAATACCCCATAATGACAATGTGAAAAAAAAATAAATAATTTTAATTGTTGCAAATTTATTAAAAATAAAAAATCTGAAAAATCACATGAACATCAGTATTTACAGCCTTTGCCGTGCAGGTCTAAATTGAGCTCATGTACATTGTGTTTTCACTGATCATACTTGAGATGTTTCAGCAGCTTAATTGGAGTTTACCTGTGGTAAATTCAGTTGATTGGACATGATTTGAAAAGGCATACAGCTGTCAATATAAGGTCCCAGGGTTGACAGTGCATGTCAAAGCACAAACCAAGCATGAAGACAAAGGAATTATCTGTAGACCTCCGAGACAGGATTGTCTTGAGGCACAAGAATATGGCCTCCATCATCTGTGAGGGGAGGATGTTTGGAACCACCAGGACTCTTCCTAGAGCTGGCCGGCCATCTAAGCTGAGTGATCAGGGGAGAAGAGCCTTAGTCAGGGAGGTGATCAATAACCCGATGGTCACTCTGTCTGAGCTCCAGCGTTCTTCTGAGGAGAGTTGAGAACCTTACAGAAAGACAACCATCTGTGCAGCAATCCAATGGTTCTGTATGGTAGAGTAGCCAGACGGAAGCCACTCCCTGCCTGTGATTTGCCAAAAAGCCTCTGAAGGACTCTCAGACCATAAGAAACTAAATTCTCTGGTCTGATGAGACCAAAATCAAACTCTTTGAAGTGAATGCCAGGTGTTACATTTGGAGAAAACCAGGCACCGCTCATCACCAGGCTAATACCTTACTACAGTGAAGCATGGTGGTGGCTGCATCATGCTGTGAGGTTGTTGTGGAACTGGAAGACTAGTCAGGATAGAGGGAAAGATGAATGCAGCAATGTAGACAGTGAAATAAATGAAAACCTGCTTCAGAGTGCTCTTGACCTTAGACTAGAGTGACGGTTCATCTTCCAGCAGAACAATAACCCAAAGCACACTGCCAAAATATCAATGGAGTGGCTTCAAAACAACTCTGTCAATTTCCTTGAGTGGCCCAGCCAGAGCCCAGACCTTAATCCTATTGAACATCTCTGGACAGATCTGAAAATGGCTGTACACCATCGCTTCCCATCCAACCTGATAGAGCTTGAGAGGTACTGCAAAGGGGAATGAGCAAAAATTCCCAAAGACAGGTGTGCCAAGCTTGTGGCATCATATTCAAAAATACTTGAGACTTTAAAGTTGCATCAACTAGGGTTGGGCATCTAAGCTACAATGCCGATCCGATACGCATCTCGATACAAAGAATATGATCCGATTTATTAGCGATACATTTGTGACATATTGCGATGCAACACGATACGATTCACACCCATATCACGATACAATGCGATATTTCAACACTAACTAACTAGATCAAGTTTATGAGATTATGTGAAAGAGGATGCTGTGCCATTGAATGAGTTTGATTATTTATTAACCAAGCAAAACCAAGACTTTTTTTACAAACTGGCTTTTCTCTCAGAGCCAGAGTGTCAGTTTACAGTAGAGGGCCATTTTAGAACATATAGCACATATTATTTAAGTATTTTCAAGATAAACAGAATGTATAAGTGCAGTATATATTAAAATATATATATTTGCACTCTTTTAACATAAAGGTTTAGCATTGCACAACAAGAATTGTGATTTAACTTTTCAACTATGAAAACAAGTTTTACCAAGATATATTTTGCCACTGAATATTCAAAACTTAAGGTCGTGAACTAGCAGTGTTATGCTGCTTTGAAACATCACTGTCACTGTAAACAACAGGCTAATAAAAATATAACAAACCAGCAATCTTCTTGCTGTGATGTGGTCAAACTACCCACTGTGCCACCGTGACACCCATTATTTTTATCATTATTATTATTAATATTATTATTATTATTATAATTAAATAAAATATAACAGGAGGAGGTGTTTAAAACCTTCGTTCTCCGTGACACTAGGCTGAATATCTTTGCAGATGAACCATGCAATAACATCCGTTATTGGCATAGAGCGCACAAAACGTAGTTACGCATGGAAAAAAAAACTTGCAATGCTTTTCTCACCACTTTTGGAGCTGGTAGCTACAGTTGAAGCAGTGCGAAAGCCGGGGATGCAGGAACACTGGAAGATGCTTCCACAACAACACCGTGGCGCCGCTTCAAGTGAGATTTCAGATTAGTCGTACTGCCCGCGTATTTTACAGATGTGCGGCACATTTTGCAAATTGCATCTGTCCTGTCATGCCGTCCATCCTTAAATCCATAATGTTGCCATACTTTAGATTTAAAACTCAGTGGGGAATAAAATGTTTGTTTTGCTTCTCGCGCTTTCTGAGGGCGCACCACTAGCTTCATCCGCACACCTGATACACTGAGTTGTAGTGTGTGCACATCCGCAAATCCGTTGCTAAGGCTTACTTTATGTAGGTCGATTAAATTATGCGCCAAAAACAGGTTGACAACACTTGTTAATAAATAAAAAATACATTCTATATTAAAAATATAAGCTGTATCTTGGAAAAACCGATGCATCTCGCAAAAACCGATGCATCTCGATTTGCTTCCAAAATTTCATTCATCCTCTGCTGCTCAACCGATGCACTCGCATCGTGCACGCGCATGACCGCGTATCGATACATATCGATTAATCTTCCCATCCCTAGCATCAACAAATTATTGAGCAAAGGCTGTGAATACTTATGTACATGTGATTTTTCAGGTTTTTTATTTTTAATACATTTGCAACAATTTGTTACTATATGCTCTAGCACTTAGCTTTACATCTGTCCACTAAACATCAGGTGTGTGCAGGTAAAGTGTATCATGTTGTGTTATGAACATTCCTGTACAATTCTTCAAAAGAAAAAAAGATCAATCAATCTAGTTAGCAGTTATATTAATACAAAAAATATTTAAACGAACCAATGACAGAATGTTGTTTGTTGAGGCATAAAATCTGCCACTGCAGCAGAATGCATTATAGATTCAGCATGACCCAGCCTTCAACAACCAGCAGAATGTACACAAGGACTGTGAGATCAACTGAGAACTATACACAACCAAACTGAGAACTAAAGCTTAGCAAGAGAGTGTGGCGTTCATGTCTGTGGGCTGAAGGTGTTTTAGTGACTGTGACCTCAATCTGACCAGTTGGTAATGAGTGTTAAGCAGCTGATCGATCGGTGGCTGCGCTTGACAGCCGCAACGCATTGGTGGCTGCATGCATGGGCTCGGCTCCTTGCTGACCAGCCAGACCCTTGAGGCCTCGTGGAGGCAGGGGTTGAGAACTTTTAATTATCAACAGCTCCTCCGGTGACCGCTGAGTGCTCAGTGACCATCACCCGACCATCAATGCATGCATGATAAAGAAACACAATGCAAGGGAGTGGGTGTGACAGAAGTGTCAGCAATGGAGCCCCTTCAAAACTGTGACATTTCACATAGTAATATTTACACAAATGTCCAATATTAAATAATCAGATCAAGACCTTTTTCTGCTACACAAATCTTTTTTATTATTATTGTTTTTTTTATCCCTAACAATACAGTTGTATCTGACTATGGACTCTTTTTACAAGGGTAATAACACGTTTAACAATCATTAGCAACTTAAATTCTTAAAAGTTTTTAAAAAGCGCCTATTATGGGTTTTTGAAAATTACCTTCCATGCAGTGTGTAACAGCTCTGAGTAAAGTGAAATATCCAGCTAAGGCAGAAATCTGTAAGTGTTTAAAACTATTAATTAATCTGTAAAAGAGTCAACTCATAGTGGTTTGAATGAATTGCTGCGATAATGAGTCTTTAGCTGCAAGCCCCGCCCATTTCTTGCCCACAAACATTGTAGAAATAAAAAGAAGACAAAGACTGTAGCGGATTCAGGTTGAATCTAATTTTCCCTACTCAAAGATGAGGTTGTGAAGAGTCAGTGGTTGAAGTTTATTTTTGCAAAAAAACCTCAGCATTATAGCCCCAGCCTTGTGCTGTGTTTCTGTCATTTTTCTGACAAGTTCTTCAGCAATCTACCCACTTACAACGGGAGATTTACTGGGCTTTTGTTAAAGGAAGGATCAGAAAAGAATATTGATGTATGGGACTTTGTCAGAGCTTATGTGTAAGTAAATGCAATTAAAATGGTTGCCTCCTTGTTTTGTCTAGCTTGCAAATTATGTATTTAATTGTGTTTTGTTACTTGTAACCACTTGTACTGCTACTGGTTAACTATGTCACGATCACCAGTGATCCACTCCTGATAGAACGCTGGTGAACTACAAATGTCATGTTTAGGAACTACAAATCCTATCAGGCCATGTCACACACACCAGTTGCTCATCATGGCTGATAAGACGCACACAGCTGAGACTTGTGATCACTGATCATTCTGTCTATTTATACACCACACATACACCAGTTTAGGATGGAGTTTTTGATGTTGATGTTCGTTTGTATTTCTTTGTTTTGCCTGGTGTTTGACCTTAGCCTTGTTTATTGTTTGATACTGTTTGCCACCTATTTTGACTTTGACAGTTTTTGACTACGTTTTTGGATTCTCCTTTTTGTATCAGCCACTTCTGTTTGTCCCTGTTTTGCTTAAATATAATCTCATTTTACCTGCACTTGGATCCTCGTCTCTGTGGTTCCTTGCTCTGATCCCCTTACGTGACAAACTATTTATATTCTCATATCGCATCTAAAACATGACACGTGCCGCTTTATTTACCGATTTAACTGGTTTTTGAGCTTGCATTCCACTGCCATTTGTCATTGCTATGTCGACAGTGAGCTGTTCCTACACACTGTTCCTACACATACTGAATGTGTGTCATTGTTAGGAATTGAGCAATATGCTGGTGTTTAACTGCATTACTTTAATGCACTCCTGCATTGGGCTTACACATACACTCTCACTACTTTAAAATTGTTGATAAGCCGTGCTGGGCATTTTTTTCTGTCTCGCGCTGAACTCAGTCAACCAGTCACAACAGACTGGGTCATCGGACCAATCAGCGCAGATTAGCATTGTGCTAAGACTGGGTTAGGGAACTAATAAAGCGCTGAACGAATCATATGAGAGTCGTTGGGATAATTAAGTAAAAATATATGCATATCAAAAGACTGTATGCATACCAGACTGTTGTTGGAGACCCCCAAAACTAAAATATGACCTTTTTTAATGCATAATAGGGGCTCTTTACTATTTTTTTTTTTAAATGTAGTACATATATGAAGCTTTACTTTGTATTAAGTCATATTTCATCATATATAATCAAATAATAAAAAAAATTACCACTTGCGAGGTGTTTCTAATGCAGCATCTGTGGACAGTACAGTAAATTTGACTTTGTTCTCTCTCCTGGCTGCTGTTATTAGACTCACGTTTTGTTTTTCTATTTCTGAAAGTCTTGATAGCACTATCATTGAGTTTTTATTTTGTTATTTGAGCAAATATGAATGCAAACAAACATATTTGTGGTTCCCTCCCATTCATTGCACTTTAAGTTTAAGGCAAGGCAAGTGTATTTATAAAGCAAATTTCATACACAGTGGCAATTCATAGTGCTTTACATAACTAGGTATAAAACAGACAAGTATAGGAAAATAATTTCAGTGATTAAAAACAGGTTAAAATGTGTTAAAACAGGTTATAAAAGAATGAAAAAAAAAAAGAAAGACACGATAGTGCAATCTGCCGGACGTAGCACAGTGCTCATTTAGTAAAGGCACTGTTAAGCAGATGTGTTTTACGTCTTGATTTGAATGTACCTAATGTTGCATCTGATCATTTCTTAAAAAGCTGATTTCAGCAGCGGGGGCATAGTAGCCGAAGGCCGATTCACCCTGCTTTGACTGAACTTTTAGAATTTATAGTTTATATGATCCAGAAGATCTGAGTGATGTTAGGTTTGTATTCAGTGAGCATATCTGTAATGTATTGAGGTCCTAGGCAATTTAGTGATTTATAGACAAGTAGCAATACTTTAAAATCTATTCTGGAGTGTAGCTGGCAGCCAGTGTAAAGAGTGTGGTGTGCTCTGATTTTCTGGTTCTGGTCAGAATCCTGGTCGCAGCGTTCTGGATGAGCTGCAACTGTATGACTGTGTTTTTGGAAAGGCCAGTGAGGAGCATACCTGTCAACATTGGGATGTGAAAATAAGGGATATGCCCATCTTATTAAGGGATACCCCAGCCGCTGATATGTTTGAATTATTATTATTTATAAAAGAAAAAATAAATAGTATACATTAGCAGCAAATACATTAGCAAACAGTTCAGCTTATTAAAAATAATAGCTGTTATAAAGAAATAGAATCAAGTTCTCAAATCTCATTAACCTTTTCTTCACTGTATAACCTACACGTTCTGATTAAAGAGCAACCATCGAATCTCGTTTATTTTCATTTTTGGTCCCACTTTATATTAAGTGGCCTTAACTAATATGTACTTACACAGGAATTAATAGTTTGTTACAATGTACTTTTTGTGTAAATACATGTATTTAATGTGTACTTATGCTTGATTATATACATGTATGTAGTTACATTTGTAATTAACTTTTGTAACTACATTTGTAAATACACTGTTGACCATCCCTTACACCTTAACCCACCCTTAAACCTAACCATGCCACCAAACCTGTCCATAACCCAACCTCTATCCCAACTCAAAAGCACCACAAGTGTTCTCAAATACATCATAAACACAGTAAGTACATTGTATTTATTTTTTGATGTAAGTACATAGTAGTTAAGGACACTTAATATAAAGTGGGACCTCATTTTTTGTTTGGTTACATTAAATAACAGAGGTGTCACTTTAAAAATGCACACATCTATAATGAAAGCATTTATCCTCATTTACGACAAAATATGCTTTGAGGATTGCATAGAAAGGGCGACGGCACCTGTAGGAAAGGGAATCCTGCCGTTTTTATATATTTCAAAGTGTTTTCATGCCTAAAAAAAACAAAAGCAGACTCGCATTTAGGAGCAAGGGGCTGCCCCTGGTGGTTTGGCGATATGGGTTGTGTATAGAGAGGATCGCCTCTTTAACGTTTCTTGGCACCATTCAGAGAAAAACTGAAAATGCAGGAGAAATACGGGAAAATACCTTTACAGGATGATAGCGGGATAAAACTGTAAAATACGAGAGAATCCCATAAAAAACGGGTGGGTTGACGGGTATGGTGAGGAGTTCATTTCAGTAATCCACCCTTCTGGTGATAAAAGCATCAACAACTTTCTCCTGACTGGAAACAATGCATCTTTGTTGCAATGTTTTTAAGATGATAGTATGCTGGTTTAGTTACTGCTTTGACATGACTACTGAAACTCATATCTGACTCCAGAATCACACTAAGATTCTTGACCTTATTTTTTGTTGTTTGACCCTTGAAGCCAAGGTATGCATTCACCTTGAGAACCTCATCTCTGTTTCCAAATGCTGTGACTTTAGTTTTTTCTCTGTTGTTCTCTTCAGTTTACCCTTTTAATGGTGAATTACGCTTCTGGAAAAAACAAATGTAAAAAGGGTCCATTCATTCAGTCATTCATTCAGTCATTTTGCTCAATTTTGTCCACTTATATCATATGCTTACCAGATATCATGTTTCCAATAAATATTACATTTATTTATGTTGGTTAAAAAATGTGCAGTCAGTCATATTAGAAGGAACATTATAGACAGAGAAAGGATGGTATTCGAAATATATAAAAACACATTCCTAGGAACGTGATCATGTGTTCTAAATACAATGCAATGTTTCGATTGAAATATAGACTGCTTCAAAACTGTCACATATAAACCTTACACTGCAGTTTAATGATCTGTTTTAAATTCGGGTTATTAAAGTAGACTATATATAGAGTCCTCAGAAAGATGTGACATTAATATTGTTGCTAATTAATGCAGGCCTGTTTTTCTTATTAATTCATTTCAGTTAACTGCATGTTTTTGCAAACATCACACATCCGTTTACGTCAGAATAAAGTGTCAAACACTTCATCACATCACAGGAAATGAAAAACAAATACATCTTGAATAAAATAAATAACATGCTGACTTAAGTACTTCAGTTGTGATCAATATGTACTGAGACAGTATATATTGATCATTTCTTTCTAATTATTTTTGTTTAGCTTAAAATGTATTTTGAGGTTAAATAACTATGGCAAGCTAGAGCACATTTTCTTTCTATCTTCACTTGAGCCCTGAGGCGAGATCTTGAAGAGTGTTTTGTCCTATACTGTATGGCTTCTTATTTTATCAGAACCCACTGTTAAAGCCTAAACCAACTCTGAACTGTCATGCAACATTTTTTTGTTATACTTAACTTAAATACTGGATACTTACATACAGTTTTTAAGAGTAAATAATTACAGTGTTCTTATTGTGTTCATATCTTATGGCACAACACTTATTGTGCTGTTGAGGTGGAAACCAGGTGAGTTTGGGGACAGGTTTGCTGGAATGGGTAGGTTTAGGCATGTTATTACAGATGTATATATATATATATATACACAGTGCTCAACATATATAAGTACACGCCTCACAAATCTTTCATTGGCATTCATATTTTCTATAGGATGCGTTAAAATATTATATTTGTGCATATACACTAGATTAATCTATACTAAAGCTTAATCTGGAGCTAATCTAACAAAATAACTTATGATAACAGTCCAAAAGTTTGCTCAAATTTATGTCAGGGGAAAATATGAAATGCGATTTTAAAAAATAGCAAAAATGGAGAGAAACAAGAAAAAAAGATTTTGTTGAAATATTGCAGTTTGTAATTTATTTATTTATTGGACTATTTTTTTCATTATTATATATGCATAATCTTTAATTACTTTCTAAAAATGTTCAGTGAATAAAATATTATATGTATATCAACACATTTCTAAACATAATAGTTTTAATAACTTATTTCTAATGACTGATTTGTTTTATCTTGATGACAGTAAATAATATTTTACTAGATATTTTTCAAGACACTTCTATACAGCTTACTGACATTTAAAGGCCTAACTAGGTTAATTATGTTAACTAGGCAGGTTAGGGTAATAAGGAAAGTTATTGTATAACAATGGTTTGTTCTGTAGACAGTCGAAAAAAATGCTTAAAAGGGCTAATAATTTTAACCTTAAAATGGTTTATAAAATGGTATATAAATATATATATATGTGTAATTGTGTGTGTGTGTGTGTGTGTATGTGTATATATATATATATATATATATATATATATATATATATATATATATATATATATATATATATATATATATATATATGATTAATAGTCTTAAATAACTTGCACTTCATTTTTGGAAAAAAAAAAAATTACGAATTTTTTTTTATAGTAAAAGCAGAAAATAAGCAGTTTCTTTTCCAAAAAAATATCTCTTATCCTATAAATAAAAATTTAAACAGTGCATTTCTTGCATTTTCTGTAAAAAAAAAAAATTTATAAAAATAATAGTTTTATTGTAATGGAAAATATGCCATCTCAAGGCTTTTCTGGAACAGCTTTCAATCAGCGTCAATGTTGTGCAAAGTAAGGCTCAAGAATGGATACATCGTCCTACTTGACCAGAGATCAGAGTGCAAAGTGACCACGGAAGTATAAATCAACCTTAAAAAAGGCTTAACAGAGCGGGGTCACATGACTCTGCACATGGTACGGAAAGTAATCGAAATAATCGACCTGGAAAAATTGATCAAGTATAAGTTTTGAATATCAATTTTGGTTATTCTTCGATTAATTGCCCAGCCCAAGACTATAAACCTTGTCACACACATAGGGTAGTCTGTATCCTACTTCATGTAGTCTGTAGTCTAGTGTGAATCCAGTCCTGAAAGAAAGTGTAAAAGGTGCACATTTTGATATTGATAATATTCTGTACAAATTATCTTATACTTACATATTTCCTACACTTTTACTGGAGCATATCACGTAATGTGTATGTATACGCTTGCCATGACAACAGAACAATGCATCTGCTTACTGATGTCATTTGATCAAGTCTCTGTGTGGAACACTGGCTATTGTCAGACTCTTTGTGCAAACAAAAAAATTCACAAAATTATTACAATTAATAGTAATAAATAATGTATTACATTTTGGAAGTAACTTTCTTGTCCTCTATATCATAAAAAATCCAATAACAAACGTAACTAGAAAAGTAAAGTTTGTAGACAAACTTTATGGTGGCTTGAGAAAGCCTAGTCTGAAAGTTTGAAGTGGTTTTAAAGTTTAATTAATTCGAAATAGTTTTTAAGAAGTTTGAAACAGTTGATAGATAGAATCAATCAATAATGATAGAATGAAACTTACATGTAGGTTAGCAGGGGCGGACTGGCCATAAGGAGCACCTGACGGTCAATCTGGCCTGCCACCATGACTCTGGCCTGTCACCCCTCCACCCCCCCTCCCAGACTGATGTAATATTTCTAGCATAAATTAGCATGTTGTTAGAATGGTTCTTGTATGAATTAGCATGTCGCTAGCATGTTTCTAGTATGAACTGGTATATTGTTAGTATGTTTCTAGTATGGTTAGTATATTGCTATTATGAATTGGTATGTTGTTAGTATGCCCAATGTAAAGCCAATGGCAGTTTTTTTACAATGAAAGTCTATGGGAGAGTTGCTAAGGTGCTGTAAGTGGTTGCTAGGGTGTGGCTAGTAAATTAAAAGTTCATCAGTGAATGGCAGAATAGTAGTCTGAGTTAAATGAGCATAACCTTAAGTCTGTATGACAGTCTGGTGGAAAGTTATGAGGTCATAAAGTTTGGTCCAATGTTAAGTCAATGGGACCTTTCCGAATTTTCGGGTCAGTTTGTGGAAAACCATAAGTTGGATCAGTTGGAATAGATATAGCAACCCCTAGTCAGACCAGTTTGGAAGTTTAGTGGTTGTGGTATGAACGGTCTAGGAGGAGATGCATTTAGAAATTAGTCTCAGAAGAAGAAGACAGACGAATAATAAGTTTCTGTAGTATAACAGTATGTTGGTTTTCTCCATATAACAGTGTCACGACAATTTTAGTGGTTTATTAATTGTATACTGATATTTGTTTATAATGGACACACATTGACTCATGTGATCATCATAGTTCCAATCATAAACAGATGAATGTACCTAAAACAATGAATCATTTGGAATCTTTCAGACAAGACATCACTTGCTGAGCTGTTTCAGTGTTTTGGCCATCGTTGTTGGGATCTGTTACAACTGCCGCAATGAAGTGTGGGAAAGAAACATATGGATGACCTGGTCCCCCATAAAGTACCACAAGTACCTCTTTGTCTCAGCACAGCATTAGTATTGTGTTGGCAGAAGTTTCTGTGGATGACCTCCCATGGTGTAAGGCCATAAGAAGGAGTTTTTAGGCTGCAGGCTCTACCCAGGTCCCCCTAAAATCCCGATCCAGTGAATTAGTCACCACTGCTAACTCATTGTGTCTTTGATGTGGCATGTCAGACCTGGCCTAATAGAAGAAGACCCTGATGGGAAGAGTTAGGGTAGGGCCTATAACGGGTTAATTCAATGCATATGTCACCTTCTGTCCACACAATAGGACTGGAAGAGACAGCACCATCACGTGGGCTCATTTAGCACAGTGTGTGGTATTTAAGTAGAAACTGGCCTGATTGAGTGCTCTCATTGCTGTCTAAAATCATAATAAGATAGTCTGCCTTGTGAGTGTGTAAGTAATACATAGGACAGCCAGTAAGAAAGCCAAGACCATGAGAAGACCACAAAACACAAAGTCATCATTGACAAAGGATGTTTCCGGATCAACATCTTTGTTGGTCCTGGTGCAACATACCTTTTAGCTGGGAATATCTAATAGTTTATGAAAACTGTCTTGTTAAAAAAAAAAAAACTTAATACATAATCTGTGCAAGGATTTATCAATGTACCATGTGCAACACAATTTTGCTTTTATGAGCCTGTTTACAAACAGATTTACTGACATACTTTACTTTAAATTCACTTAAACATCAGTTGAGTGTTTGGAATCCAACCCAGGCTCATTCTGAAAATGTAACCTTTTATACATTTCTGAAGAGCGCCAAATACATCCCAGAAGCTACGTTTTTGTGCAGTTTTTGTTTTTCGCGAATGGGCTAGAGGCCGCTGTGTAAACTTTTCGAGATCTTTCTTATATGAGTGCCACTCGCCATTTCTCTCGAAAGTGTCATCTACTAGAAGCCGTTGTCAACTGACTAAACCAAACCAATATTGTTTTCAAAAGCACCAATTGGCCTGATCACCCCGTCCCTTAACCGAACCAACATTCTTTTCAAAAGCAATCCAGAAGAAGAAAAGCTCTCTGATTTTTACCATGTTTTTACCCTGTTATTTACTTGTTTATTTTATTTTTTGGCTTTTGTTTTTGTCTTACCTGCTTTCTGTAACTGTTGTTTTTTTTGCCAGACTTGATCCCCATTATCGTGGTCAACTCCTCTCTGCATTTCAAGTCCGCCTGACGTATGTGTCTAGCCACTGAATAAACTCATAACAGCATCTATATGGAGGCAATCGGTCAGCTGGTGAGTGCGAAAAGGAACGGCATCATGCCGCCTCGTAGTGTTCCTTTTAAAGACAAAATGCAGCCGTTCATATTTCTGGCTACATAATTCGTAATTTCCAGAAGTGTTTATAGGGGTACGTTTTCAGAATGAGCCTATGATGTTGGAATCACTGTTTTTGTCACCAGATGAGTTATCGTATCACAGAATTGGGAAAAATTTTACTTTTTTTTAGTAACATTATTTAATGCAGGCTGTGGGTCAATTAGCATTGCACTATAAATATATATTTTAAAATATATTTTATGCTTATATAATACTAGGGATGGTTTTAAAGAACAGAAATAATCCAAATATTGCCACAAGTGTTTATTGTCTTTATGTTTGATCCGTCTCTATCATCATTATCCTCTTTGCCCTGTTGTTTCTTGAGTAACATTTGGGTAGTGTTTATACGTAAGGACACTCTCTAGCATCCAGTATGAATGAAACAGAAATAACATTACAGTCTGGGATCACTATTTCAGATGTTGTAGACTCTGCTCCTGGGTACCCACTGTCCGGCAAAATTTTTTTTTCATCTTGCTTTAGCACATCTGCTTGTGTGTTTTATATGATCCTGAAAAATTTGATTATTTGCATTAGTGTGTTTGAGCTACCATCCAGAAGCAAGAAAATAAAGCAAAAAAACTATGAAATTAATAAAATATAACAATAAAAATATGAAAATTTAGAATACAGGACGTTGCAACATAGGCTCAGTTTTAAAATGTACCCCTATAAACATTTCTGAAGATCGCAAATTATGTAGCCGGTGGTACGTATGGTTGCATTTCGTCTTTAAAAAAGAACACTATGGGGTGGTATGACGCTGTTACTTTTCACTCATATACAGCTGATTGTTTACCTCCATATGAATGGCTTTTCCGCTGTGACCAATTTGTTCACTGGTTTGCCGCGTACGTTTCGGACTTGTGATGCAATGAGTTGGCTGCAATGACAGGGTTCAAGTCCAACGAAGAACGGGTCCAGAAAGCATGTAAGACAAAATGCAAAAAATAAAATTCAGAATAAAAATTTTTTTCTGAATTGCTTTTGAAAACACTGTTGGTTGGGTTCAGGAAAGGAGGAGAGTGGGTCATTCAGTCAGTCAGTCAGTTAGTCAATTAGCGGACTTGATGCATTTACGCAATAAGAGCTGGCGCGAATGGCACTCGCAAGAGAAATTTGAGATCTCAAAAAGCATAAACAGCGGCCTCTAGTGGATTCGCGAAAACAAAGACTGCAAAAAAAAGCTACCTCCTGGGACATATTTGGTGCTCTCCAGAAATGTATATAGGGGTATATATTAAGAATAAGCCTGGGTTTGGACATTTTCTCTGTTAAATACTTATAAATTGTATTGTCACTAATATCGTGATCGCGTTAAATACTGCAAAATAGTATATATTTTATATATATTTGATACGTTTGAGCCTATATCACCCATCCCTACTTTTAACCAAAAAGATTTCAGTATAAGAAGCCATTTGTATTCTTGAGCCAAATTCGAAGCATATGATTCTTTGTCAGATTTTGTGCAAAAATCATTACTTTAAAATCTAAAACCAGAACATTTGACACAGAAACGGAAAAAAACGTTTGCTTTTTGGCCCACAGTATCCGCAATTTTCAGTTATCTAGAATTCACATTTTGGTGTGTCAGTAGTTTCATTGTTTGGATTGATCTAATCTTCCAGGATGAATTAAAAATGATGAGCCAGGACCAATTCTTTGCTAGACAAAGCAAGATGGGTGTAGCACAGGACTAAATCCTCATGAAAAAGAAAGATGTCGGTTTTGGAGGAAATTCTAGTGCATGGAGCTCGCACGGATTGACATCTGGCTCATAATTGTACAGGGGTCAGGAACTGACAAGGCAATGATGAATGAGCAACTAATCTGCTCACTTCCTCTGGTCAAGTGATAGGACAGCGAGAGACAAGAACCATCTCTGGTCTATTTGTACCCAAAGTATCAGAGATCCATCACACCATATTACCTTCTATATAGGTCTGAATCAAATCCATCTCTCTGTTATGTGCTTCTAAAGAAAAGGTTAATGTGCCATCATAATGTGAACATAAGATCTCTTTTAAAGACGTGCTGAACTCGGGATGAACTCTCCACCACCATACTCGGCTATCTGTTTGTCATGTTGTGCCAGCTAGAAGCTGAGGGAATTAATACGATAAACGCTCCGCTACCACGAACAGAACTGAGGAATTTAAAGGCTACGAGATATGATAATGCAGAAAACTCCTCCCTAATTATGATGTGCGCATGGGTGGAGTTTTGATGGAAATAATGACGGTCTTGAGGGTGGACCTAAAAGCAGCAGGTGTTTTGGGGAATTCAATGACAACGTCAATGTGCCTGGACACGCTTGACTGAAATACGGGAAGAAATTATGTTCTGACATAGCTAAAAATATATTCATCTTCCCAGTTTTGACCAGAAAAGAAGTCCAGGAAAAGATTGATCCACACTTTATCCAACTGAAAATCTTCAGACAACAATAATCTCAGTTTAGCCTTTTATGTGCTCAGAAACTCGTGAACGAGAACATGCCAATGGACCTGCTACAAATTAAGCTGGCTGGTGATATCTTACTAAATTAGCTTTCCAAACACTTTATTTCTTCCATACAGCTCATATCCTGTTTACTTTCTCTTTCCCTTCCAAATAAACACAGAGACAAAGTGCTTCGGGCTTGCAGTGTGCAGCCTGTGCTCCTCTAATATCTCTGTAAGCATCTTTCATGTTTTCCTCCCTTCTCTTTCTCATTTAATCATCTGTTACTGTCAACTCATCACATAAGTCACCGATGATAGGCACCCTACTAGCCCTGACCATCTTACCACAGAGAAAGAGACAGACAATGCATAAAGGCTTGTCTGAGGGGGACTCTCGTGCCGCTATTCAGGATGGTGACACCCAGCTGTTTAGCTGCGTCCTGCAGACTGTGGCCCATTGTGTGCTTTTAGTCACATCTTGGCCCAATAGACTCCCCCTGATGATCTATAGCTGGGCGCCAGTGCTGACCCAGACCGGCTCCATGGATCTTGCTGGGTGTCTCACTCCTGGGGTTGACGAATAGCCTGTCAGTTACCACAATAGTGCTTTAAATGATAGACTCATCTGTCAATATTGTACTTTTCTTCCACGAACTACTGGGTCTCTATCTGAAAAACAAAATTACAAACTAAAAATTTTTAACAAATTTTATACATTTCTTTCTTTTTCTTAAATTTTGCTCTTTTTTTTAAATTTTTGTTCAATATTCTCCCCTAACTGTTAAATTTGGGTTATATTAACATATAATTTTGGACCGTTATTGTAAGTTATTTTGTAAGATTAGCTCTAGATTTGGCTGCGCAAATATTATTAAAATTTTTAATATTTTAATTTTAATTTGAAATTTATTATTGTAAAGCTTCCTAGAGAAAATATTCATTTAAATGAGAGATTTTTAAGCTAGGGTTGTAACGGTATGAATTTTTTACGGTATGATAATCGTCTAAAACAATACCACGGTTTGACGGTTTCGCGGTATACGGTATGTTACAAATGTTACAAAATAACAGAACAGTGAAGCAAATTTGACTTTTTCCATATAATATATTTTTAGTTACTGTAAACAACACCACTTACAATGAACAAATAAAAAAATAAGAAAATAATAAATAATGTGTCAAAGTCCAAATAAACATGGTGCAAATCCTCAGTAAAAAATAGATATAAATATTTACTATACTATAAATAGTTACATAACGAAACTAGATTCAATATGGAACATCCTTAGGTTTTATGTGCCAGCATGGATATGGTTGTCTGTGGATATGGATTTGGATATGGTTGTCTGCAATGCAGACAAACAGCTGCACCTTCATTTGCGTCTTTTGAAAACAGCAAGAGCAGCAGTTCGTCTTTGCTGTGTCACTGTTTTGTCATGTTTCTGTGCTGCTGTGCATGCAAAAGTACTTAGTATGAGAAGTATTTCATGCAAAACTTTTTTTTTTGCGTTTTATTTAGCCGCGCATAAATGTACAGCCTATCTCTCATTCCGTGTTGTTCAAAACGCTCGTTGTTGATCCACAAACAAAAGTGAAACCTATGCTTATTGGTTGTGATATAGTGAGTTTGAACCAATCTGGGCATGGAGGAGGGACAATGCATCAATGTATCATGTCTGGTTTGTCCGGAGACACAGTGACGAGCGTTTCTTTGTTAAATCAGCGTTGTCAAATTTTGATGACGTAACCGCACTGATTCCGGAGCCTCTGAAATATATGTGACACAGCACTGGAAAGCTGAGATTCTCTTCTTTATGCCAATCTTTGAATTGTATGAATCGGATCAGCGGATCAAAAGTTAATAAACATTTAAGAGCAATACTTATTTTTAGCCGCGGGCGGCTGTCTAGGTCTTTAAGGGTTAAAACCGTTGATATGCAATTGTTCATGGTATGATAATCGTGCACGTTCAAATCGTGGTAGACCGTCATACCGGTATATTGTTACAACCCTAGTGTGTACTCGTATATGCTGAGCACTGTAAGTGCACGCTCCTGCACGCGTCATCAAGCAACCAGAAGCTCACTCTCAGGCTGTGAATTATAGCTAATAATATTGAAAATGTTGTTCAATATTCTACACAGACCAATGATTTCACTTCATAAGACATCAGTGTGTTGCCAGGGGTCATGGCTATTGATTTTGACGTGTGTATGTGTGTGTGTTTTTATTTATCTAAAAATATGTGTTAGTCATTGGTTGCCATTACAAGAATTATCAAGGACCACATATTCAACTAAAAAAAAATTACTACCGGAGAGTAGTACTACATCAAGTAGTACTTCAAGTAACCTACATCTAGTATGACCTAGGGGTTTAAAATAACAGGAATTTTTCATTTCTGAGTGAACTACCCCTTTAATAACAAATCAAAACAAAACAAAAACATTGAGACTGTTTGCTGTTTATTGTAAGCACTAGTAATTATAATGTGGATAATAATTATTCTTAATGAAAGTCAATCAAAGCCTAATATGCTGCTTCAAGGATATTGTTGTGTGAACTGTGACAAACTAAAAAGCAGAAAGAGGGTACAAATGGTCATCTTTTAAAAAGCGTGAAGCTTGCTTGAAATGTAAGCTTTGAGTTAATTGCAGTCAGAGCTGCAGCCCAGGAACAGATGCCACACTTGTGCATCAATAAATGCTTATAAGTTACTTATTTAGTGCTGCCTGCCATGAAGGGAAATGACATGACTTTAAGCACAAGTGCCCTAGGGGTGATTCCCCCACTCTTTGTCTTGTCATCTCATATCTTTGAATCTACTCTAGAATAAACAGCCATAGAAAACAGGGCATACTGCAAAATACAAATGACATACGGCAAAACAAAAAATGTTCACGCTTTACAGTCACAATATTCCTTCGGTTTGGATGCCGCATGTCAGAACATTTCCTGACTGGCTGATTTCTAACTGTTAAGTAGGGTAATATCTGAAGCAAGCTTTTGTTTATTTATTTTTTTAATTAACTTTAACTTTCTTTTTTGTTTATTACCGTGTAATCTCAATATGATTATATAAAGTATTTTTTAAATCAAAGAAATGTTTACTTGGGATACAGTAATTTACTGTATTTCTGATCTTTAAAATATTTTTTTTAATACTATACACACTAAAATACTTTGTTCACTGTAAAAATGTCAATCATTTTACTGTAAATACTGTAAAAAATGTTTTAGTAAAAATCTGTTATGTGGTTAACAGTAAGTTCCCTTAACATTTACAGTGAACAACCGTATATTCACTTTCCCAGAATTCCATGCACACATTTTTGTTGACATTACTATGGTTCGCGGTATTTTTTTTCTCACCAATTACAACTTCAAAACATTGACTATAAATTTATAAAATACAACAATTTACTGTTAAATTTAGACTTTTTGTTTTACTTTACTTTAATTTTATACTTTTGTTTTAATGGTACAATTACAGTTACAGCAGTTACAGCTGCCATTTTTAACCATATTGTCACAGATTTGTTCATTCAGTCATTTTCCTCCGGCTTAGTCCATTTATTTATCAGGGATTGCCACAGCAGAATGAACCGCCAACTTCCCAGCATTAATTTACCAAAGTCCCTTTTAGGCAAGTCATTTCACTTGGTGGCCATCTTTGAAACGCCTCTTGGGCAGTATGTTTGAGCATTCTGTTTGAATGGCTTGACTTGCCAAGCTTATGATTAAATTTCATATTACGAATAACCAGTAAAATTAAACTGTCGGTTTAGTTTTATATCAAAATGTTCGTATCAAACAAAATCTGCAGAAACTCACGTCTGGTCCAAACCCCTCCACTGGGGAATTGTCATTTTATAGCGATCGTTAATTGGCTACTGTACTAGAAGGCGGGCTTTATTCAACATATAGCGATCGCTGATTGGCTCCTCTACTAGAAGGCGGAGCTTCATTCACCATATTGACAGTTACACTTTTCCCCATTCAAAAGTATTTGAGTGACATGTCTTGTGTATTCTATAGTATTTGGTTGTACACAGCTGATGCCCTTCTAACTACAACCCAGTCCCTGGAAACACCCATACACAATCAGACACACTCATACACTACAACCAATTTAGTTTATTCAATTCACCTGTACCGCATGTCTTTGGACTGTGGGGAAACCGGAGCACCCGAAGGAAACCTCATATAAGAGTTTATGATGAAGGAAAGGGGAGAACATGCTAACTTCACACAAAAATGCCAACTAGCCCAGCTGGGACCCGAACCAGCGAACTTCTTGCTGTGAGGGCGTCAATGCTAACCACAGAGTCACCGTGTCACCTTCACAGTGTTACAAACCCAAATTTGGGAACAATATATCATATATGTCAGACTCCTTGTGCATATCAAAATCTTATTGGTTTATTACAATTCATAACAAAAGTAAGGTTTGGAAATGTAAACTGTTATTTCCTACTGACACACAAAAAGATAACTATAATCGACTTAATCTCACTTTTTATTGTTGGTGTAATTTTATAAACGTAAAACGTTTTGCTACTTTTGTACCCAAGTTTGCAGTGAAAATTACTAATTTTTTCAAGTGTCAAAGCATATACAAATCAATCATGTTTTAAAATATACTAAAACCAAAAGAAAATGCAGAACTAGAATGATTTTATTCCATTTCTTTATACTCTCCCAAGCTAAACACTGTCTTGCTCGACATTCGTGTGAATGTATTTTCCCCTTTGAAGTCAAACTGTCAGACCCTTTGTTTGACACTTTCCCTCATTATATGTGCTCTCTCTTTGTCTCTATCTGTCTTATAAGCACGTGTTCAAACATATACTGAATTGTTGCAGATCTGGTTAATCAACCTCTATTTGCATATTTGAGCACAAGCTGGTCTCAGCAGCTCTCAGAGTAAATAAACTCGTATATGAGGTTAGGGTGGGGCGGCACAGTGGCTCAGTGGTTAGCACTGTTGCCTCACAGCAAGAAGGTTGCTGGTTTGATTCCCGGCTAAGCCAGTTGTCATTTCTGTGTGAAGTTTGCATGTTCTCCCCAAGTTCGAGTGGGTTTCCTACTAGTGCTCCAATTTCCTCCACAGTCCAAAGATGTGGTACAGGTGAATTGATCAAGCTAAATTGGCTGTAGTGTATGTGTGTGAATGAGATTGCATATAGGTGGTGGTTCATTCCGCTGTGGTGACCTCTGAAAAATTAAGGTATTAAGACAAAGGAGAATGAATAAATGAATGAGATCAGTGTTAAGAACTCCTCTTGATAATTTCCTCTTCATGGCTAAGGAAAGATGTATTGTTTCTTTGCATATTTGTTTAACTTTATTAAATTTCATCTTTGTATTGCTGACATGAACCACAAAGCTATTCTTATTCATCCATGCACATCATTATTTTACAATATTAACATGCCCTCATAATCTTTAATCTATATAGCATGATTATAAGGGTATAACTTTTCTTCTCTGATGACGTTTATAGTGAGACTTTGTAGCAATTGCAAGTATCATTAATTAAATGTACAATGGACCACAAGTCACACTCTGGGTCGTATGATACACCCAGCGCAATAAGCCGCAAGACATGTTTGGCCTGACTTGTTGCTATTTTCAGACCAGCGCAACCCTAATTTTCCCATTTTGCGCCACATTTTTTAAATAGCAAAGTCATTTGCGCCACTTTGTGGACTCAAAGGAGGTGTGTTAAGGCGCATTGTTGGTGCGTTACTATTTTGAGGAACTGGTTAGACTGCACAATTGACAAGCTGAGAGCTGGTCTAAAGTCCAGGGCAGAGCGCATTAGTTGTGCACCTTAAACGTGTTGCTTAATACACACAAGATGTGCAGCAATACGCAAATATCTTTACAAACAAAAAAGAAATAAAGGATTAAAATGTTACAAAACTTTTATTTACTGCATAAATATAAAATTGACTGCCTCCATGCCTTTTTCATCTCGGGGGGACGTTTTTCAGTTTATTCATGACAACTTGCTTTTGTATAATGTTATTATTATTAGTAGTAGTATTTATTATATGCATATTTATATTTGTTTTAATAAAAACAAGCTTAAATTTGTCTACCTGTCATGTTTTGGATCATATGGGACATAGGACGTGTGTTTGGATATAATTTGACCACACTTTGTTATTATTGTTCATTTATTCGTTTGCTGGAAATTAGAACTGAATTTAGAAATAGTTTAGAAACAAATCTTAATTTAATTAATAATTAAATATAAATATGTAGGCTAATGGATGTCTTCAGTGAAGTGCGTACAACAGCTTATCCATGAAATTAAAGAGGCTGAATGGAGGAGACTAGTTCTTTATCATCGCAGCAGATGGTCTGTTCAACTGTTTTCATTCATTTCATTCAGTTTTTTCAACTTACAAAGTCCACCATGTAAATAGCAAATGTGCCATGACATGACGAAACTGACTCTTAAAGGGAATGGGAGATGATACTCTAATTGGTTTAATGCACGTTAAGCTCAAAACACAGTCATAACTCATAAAAGAATAAGCACAACCCTGTTAGACCATGCACCACGAAGCAAGTCATATTTTTTCTGTCCTTTAAATAGTAAAAGTGGATTAATGCTGTTGCGCCATGTGCTTTCTTCATATGCGCCCTCTATATGTTCTCTTAATCTAGAAGCTGTTTTACTTAGTTATTGCTATTTCTCTTTTAATAAAATGCTAAGGATCATAACATAAAATATATAGGAACATTTTCATTTTTACCTATTTTCCTTAAAGTCTGGCTTTATTTTTGAGTATGTTTTCCAGTACATTTTTAGTTTATATATATATATATATATATATATATATATATATATATATATATATATATATATATATATATATATATATATATATATATATATATATATATATATATATATATAAATCTATAAGGTCCAGCTATATTTCGAAGCACATTTTCTAGTGCATTTGTGTGTGTTTTTGTGCTCTGTGAGTTATTTTTGATCATAAATTATATCTATAATATATTTAATAAATATCTAAAATGTTGTCAGAACATTCTGTGCACAGATTGCACAATTGTATGGCTCTTTATTTGCTTTGCCATTCTAAAACAACAAAAGGCACACATGAAAATGCACTAAAACAAAGATGCAGCTGGCACATGTATTATCTATTTAAAAATTCATGCATATTTTGCAAATGTCAGTTAGGAAAATACTTAATTATCAGTCACTGATTTGGTTAAACTTGCGTGTGAAAATGTTTAGTTGACATGAGAACGAGTGGGAAGTGGAGCAGCTAATTAAATGTTCAGGAATCACCCTTATCTGAGCAACTCAGCTGAGTTCACTAAGGCTTGGCCTGGTCCAGCACTCTGTCCATCCCGTCACGGTAAAACTGCACAGATTAGATCACTGCATCATAGCTCTGCAGCACAACCAACTTTTCCATGACATCATTCATCAAGCATTAACACTGTTAGTTGGCCATTATTTCTTTCTGTTTTCCTCTCCATGTGCATCTCACCTTTCCCTCTTTGTGTTTTGTTGTGGATTTATACATGTGTAGTGACATTGTGCCAGAGGTCTGTGTGTGTATGTGCCCTGTGCTGTTAAAGGTCAGGCTGAGGCAGTGTTGGTGCAGGAGTAAGTGACTCACTCTTTCTGCTATAGCGACTCTCTGTCATATCCTCTGCTGTTTTCCAGACTCGCACTTAAAAAAACCTCTCTTACAAACATTTACTGTGTATATAAATACTCTTCGATAAATACAATGCTGTTTGAAGGAGCTGCAAGCAGGTTTATTCATTTTGCTTGGCTTCAACCACATGCCATCTCTCTAAATTCCCACCTCACCCAAGAAATGTCAGCACTCCTGATCTCAGCAGACCTGAACATTCTTAACAAAACAACTGAGCCTGTAAACCCTTCAGTCTATAATTTAATAGGACAATGCATGTTGGTGTATGTGTGTATTATTTATTTGTATATACAGACTTTTCCCAAAAGATAATAAGATGATGTACAAGAGGCATCACTGTGGATTTATTTTCTGAGCCTGGGTTAACATTTGATCAAACACTTTTTTTTTTTTTTTTTTAAGATTTTTTCCAATATAATTTTTTTAGAACAGCCCCTTCCCCGACAATTTAACCCCTTACAGATGAGGGAATACATAGTCAAAAACTTTAAGTCAGAATTGGCCAGCTGTATGAATAATTTCGGGCTACACTATCCAAGTTTTAGGAACAACAAATAATAACTTAACTTCTAGTTGATCTTTTAGTATCAGAAGTGGTTTATATAAAAGGCCTCTAGATTAAGCTTATTTTACCAAAATGAAATATAATCATGTCGTGATTTTTAATTATTTATTTCGTACAGTAAGGTCTGACTTTGCTTAGACAAAAGTCTTGTCACTTAACAGAAAAAAATGTACAGTATAGAATATAAAGTCATTGGGCAGAGGACAAAGAATTAATATTGTGTATGACACATTGTTTGGAGGACTGCATCCATACATCTCTGCAATGACTCAAATAGCTAATTAATCAAGTCATCAGGTATGGCGAAGAAAGAGTTCTTGCAGGACTCCGAGTTCGTTAAGGTTCTTTAAAGATTCTTTAAATTATTTTGGCATCTTCAATGCCTCCTCCATCTTACCCCAGACATGCTCAATAATATTCATGTATAGTTACTGGGCTGGCCAATCCTACAGCACCTTGACCTTCTTGAGCTGAAATATGAGAAGGAGCACTATCCTGCTGAAGTATTTGCCCTCTCCTGTGGTTAGTATTGCAATGGGTATGTCTTGATAGGCAGTTGATTGTGCTATCCACTCAACAGATCTCTTGCACACCCCCATACTGAATGTAACCCCAAACCATGATTTTTCCTTTACTAAACTTGACTGATTTCTGTGAGAATCTTGAGCCCTTGCGGGTTCCTATAGGTCTTCTGCAGTATTTGTGATGATTGGGATCAGTGTTGCCAGATTGGAAATGTCAAAGTATCATACCAGAGCCACAAAATGATCGTATTTGGAGGAAAATTTTCGTACACAACTAAAACGGAGACTATACAGCAAGTATCTAGACAAATAGTGCTTTGACACAACGTGCAAATGAACACAATTTAAAAAAACTAGGCGTACCTTAGTGGGAAGGTTCAAACTCTGTCCTGCCTGTGTTGCCAGATGTGCACCCTCTCCATTTTTAAAACACTCTGAGGTGTGCACGAGCACATTCAGAGTGTCTGTATTGAGACGATTTTGTGGCTTGGTTTTGATGAGATTAACTTTGGAAAAACACTTTCACATGACGCATTTGAATGGGGAAACGAGAAAATCAAAGGCAAACTCCTCTGTCCTTCTCACCTTCCTTTTCAGAATTACTTTTTAAAACTTTATTGCTTAAACGATCAACCTCAACCTGAAAACAACTGACTTAAGCACGGCGTGGCAGGAATGTTAACTTGTGAGAAAGTGTGCCATTCTCCACGTTGACTGGCTGGGAAAATGTAATGAGATTCTCCTCACAGACAGTAGAAAAAATGCAGCTAGATTAATAAGTGTAAGATTACAATGAAATTCATTTTAAATGCCATAAAATTCTGAATTTATTGTACATTTATAAGATTTTTTTTCATTATTGATCATACATTGTAGGTCGAAATTATCATATAAATATGATAATTATTGTATGACTGGCAACAATGATTGGGATGCAGTTGAACAGATTCATCGGAAAAATCTACCTTCTGCCACTTTTCCAAATGATCAACTAGAAGTCAAGTTAATATTTGTTGCTCTTACAACTGAGATTGACTACTTTTGTCAGGTACACCTCCTTTTAACTATACACTTGAAGCCAGAATTAATAGCCCCCTGAATTATTAGCCCCATTTTCTCTTTAACAGAGAGAAGATTTTTTTCAACACATTTCTAAACATAATAGTTTTAATAACTCATTTCTAATAACTGATTTACTTTATCTTTGCCATGATGACAGTTAATAATAATTTGACTAGATATTTTTCAAGACACTTCTATACAGCTTAAAGTGACATTTAAAGGCTTAACTAGGTTAATTAGGTTAACTAGACAGGTTTGGGTAATTAGGCAAGTTATTGTATAACTGGTTTGTTCTGTAGACTTATGAAAAAAAATTGCTTAAAGAGGCTAATAATTTTGTCTATAAAATGGTGTTTAAAAAAATTAAAAACTGCTTTTATTCTAGTCGAAATAAAACAAATAAGACTTTCTCCAGAAGAAAAAAAAATTATCAGACATACTGTGAAAATTTCCTTGCTCTGTTAAACATCATTTGGGAAATTTTTAAAAAAGATTAAAAAAAATCAAAGGGGGGCTAATAATGCTGACTTCAACTGTACACCCTGTTTTATAAATGACTATTTTTTATAATTTGTCATATAGACAAACAAAACAGTTTTAATAAATAGTTATATTCATCATAATAAAAGTTGTTCACCAACATCATTAAGAAAGATACATCATACATTTTAATGAGGTATTGCAAAAAATATATACAAGCTACAAAATCCCAACACAATTTTATATAATTTTATGTTTCTCTCGATTTTTCCTAGTTGTATGTAATATTTTTCCCTAACCTAATAATTTGTATGTACATGTTATTTTATTTTATTTTTTATTTTTTTTGACTGTGATCTCAAGTTATTTTGTTGAATTAGCTTAAGAATTGTCTTGGTACTTTCTAATCTAATGTATATACACAAATATATAATTGTATAATTTGCACATAACAGCTGCACATATAACATTGCATATAGTAACATAGCTCTACATACACTTGTCTATTTGTATATTTGCATTCACTACTCACTGCTTTTTTATATATATTTATCTGTTTTTTTCTGTCTCTAATTCTGTTGCACTGTAGAAGCTCTGTCACAAAAACAAATTTATTGTATGTGCGAACGCATCTGACAATAAAGCTCTTTCTGATTCTGATTCGGATTGTATAGGATCTGATAGAAAATATTAATTTAAAATCGAGATCTGTGAGGGTGTACTCATTTATGTTGGTAACTGTATATTCTTCACAGACATTTTTTCCCCAATACTTTTAATAAAATTGGCTAAACTCCGAACACACCTAACACAAAAATTTTAAGCTCAATATCCCTGCTAACTAAATGCCAACACTGATTTGAAAATACAATAACACACTAACACTATACCATACATCTACCAAAACACTGTAAGCACACCTTAAAATCAAATTATTATTGCTAAACGCTAACATATTTTCTCTTCCAGGATAAACATGTAACCAATCACAACACGGTTATCGTAGAATGCTCACATGGGAATTACAGAAACGGCTCTGTTTTTGGTGTCAGTTCTAACTTAACACTAGGCATTATACTGCAGTGGTTGTAAATTGAGTATTGCAGCACATTGTGTTTATTTGTTTTCTTCTGAATGTTTGTTTTGCTGGGTTTTGTAAATGCATGTATTTAGTTCATTTTGCTGCAGGAGTTCTGTATACAAAATAAAACGACTGACAGACAAAGGCATTGCTGCAGTAAAGGCTTTATTTGCCACAGGACATTAGAGAAAAAAAAGAGAAAAAAACAAGAATTCATGAAAACCAATAACATGGCATAATTCTCTGTCATTTACATGCCACATAAAATACAAAACAGAAAAAGCCACAGAAGAATAAAAACGAGACAGAAAAAATATTTGCATTGTCAACAATCACCATGTTAACAATACCAGGTTCCTTTTCTTCATCTAGGACAGGGGTCACCAATCCTGGTCCTGGAGGGCCGGTGTCCCTGCAGGATTTAGCTCCAACTTACCTCAACACACCTGCCTGGATGTTTCAAGTATACCTAGTAAGACCTTGATTAGCTTGTTCAGGTGTGTTTGATTAGGGTTGAACCTAAAATCTGCAGGACACCGGCCCTCCAGGAACAAGTTTGGTAACCACTGATCTAGGAGCTTTACTCTTCAGGAAAGGTGTTAAATCCTTGGACACAGAAAATAGATTTACATACACACGCAGAATGGAGTATAAAATAAATATATCAAGTGGTGGTGACATGCAGTCACTGTAATATATGGTAAAGGGATGTTCTTATAAGCTCTTATACAATAGCCTACATGTAGGTTTCTCAGAAAAACAGAGATGGTACTGATGTGTCTTGTTGAGATGTTTAGAACATGATCTATTATAGTAGCTCTTATTTCATCAGTTACCTGGGTCACACTTTATTTTGATGGTCCGTTTGTTGATTTTAGGTTACATTGCATCTACATGTCAACTAATTCTGGTTAGATTATAAATAGACTGTTAGATTGGGGTTAGGGTTAGTGTAAGTTGACATGTCATTGCAAAGTTTCTTATGGTCAGGTAATTGTCTGTTGAAGGAGCGTTCTAACAGATATTAAGCAGACAGTCTACTAATACTCAAATGGACCATCAAAATAAAGAATTTCAAAATCAACAGGATTTTTGATTGCCTTTGGAACTCTTTATTGTTCATTTACCATAGAAAATCTGTCCAAATTGCTCTACTTTTATGGTATACCATAAGTTCATGTGATTGAAAGAGACTCAACTCATGAATGTGTTAACTAGAACCAGCGATAATTTATTATGGAAATATGTGGTTTTGAATTATCAGTGAAATAAAATACACTGGACATGCTTGTTTTTTCTAATCACAAGCTTTTTCACTTTGATTTTAGTTAATAAGTTATAAATAAATAAATAAATAAATAAATAAATAATATCAGTAAATGATAAAACTGCTCCGTAATGGACAGAAAAAAGATTGAGTAATGACAATCAAATCAGTGTCTTCACAATCACTTAAAAGCACAGGACACTTTATAAATATAATTTGTCATTTAACACGTTTATATATATATATATATATATATATATATATATATATATATATATATATATATATATATATATATATATATATATATATATATATATATATATATATATATATAGATTTGTAAATATTTTTAATGAGATTTTTTTCAAGTCTTTTATTTAAGAGATTGTAAAATGACGGCATCATTTAGATGTCTTGCTCAATGCAGTCAGTCTGCAATCTTTTAAATAAACACTTGGTGCACTTCTAAAAATTAATTGCTGGTGTATTTACCAAAGATTTAAGAAATTGTTTCGCGTATTTCATATAATTTAATCGAGGACAATAATGGCCTATAACTGCACATGTAAAGGGCGTAACTTGTGGACATCCTCGTATTACTGGAATGGAACCCAGGAGAACTGTACACATTTGCAAACATACAAGTTATAATTATTTGCCCCCCCCCTTAGAATCTTTTTTTTTCCTTTTTAAATATTTGTGAAACTATTGAAATATTTGGATAATATGACAAAGAAGTTTATTAATATAGCACGATTAAAAACAACCCAAGTTTACCAATGTTATTAACAATAAAAACCACAAACAACATGAGTAAGTCAAAGACAAAAACAATAAAAATTTTACAAAGAATAAAAGAAAATAAAAGCTTTCACCTGATTAAAAGCTAGTAAATATTGAATAAAACTCATGTGTTAAATGTTTTGTCAAACAGGAAAGTTTTTAGCTTAGATTTAAAAACAGGCAAATCAATCCAAAGTTTAGAGAAAGCATAATTTGAGAAAAAGAAAGTGACTTTGTTTTGGTCTTGGTTCGGCTTGTGTTCAAAATAAGTTCAAGCTTTTTAAATGTGTGTTAATTGCATGAATTTTGTTTCAGAGCAACAAGAAATGTGTTAATTGTGAATCTTATCAGACAGATGTTGTGCTTACTGCATTAAGATGCTTGCAAAATTGTTCAAAACATTGAAAAAATCATCATAGTGATCATAAAAAACTCAAATTTAATATATCAGTTGTATACAATGAGACTCATTAAAATCTGTACCTGGTGTCAACAAGTGACATGCTGCATCAACATTTTTCTTATTCTTTTCTGATCTCATTTCTTTCAGTTTCTCTCTCTCTCTCTCTCTCTCTCTCTCTCTCTCTCTCTCTCTCTCTCTCTCTCTCTCTTTCTTAGGTTTCTCTTATTCTTTTCCCTTTAAATTGATTTCTTCTTGTTTGTCTTGGCAGTAATGAGATCAGCTGCGGGATTACATTTCAATGGCATAGCACCTTCAACCCCAGGCAAATGATTTGTCCAAACTTAATAATAAAACACTTACGATGTATTGTCAGAGGTAAACAGTAGTTGTAATAAAACGTTGCCTGGGGTACAGACTTCTTTTAACTTGTAAAACCCTATTTGGCTTGGCCTACACACCTGTAGCCATACCAACATGATAAACTGAACTGCATTTAGATGAACAGGTAGTCCAAATATTAGCTATAGAGAAAGAGAAAGCAAGATATCTTGCTAAACGGGACAAATCCTTTTTTATTTTTTTGTTTTGTTTGATGTGAAGTGCTCAGCATAAATGAGTAAACCTCCTTTTGACAAGGAACATTTTTACCGATCTCCATTGAATATAGGCAATAAATGTTTGTGCATTTAAACTAAATAATTTTATAAAATAGTTATATCTATTAAAATAAGAGTTTGGTCACCTGACATCTTTAGAAATAAAATATAATAATAATTTAAGTTTAGTTTTAAAATTACTTAATTCATTCATTAATTTTCAGCTTATTGATCAGATGTCGCCACAGCAGAACGAACCGCCAACTTATCCAGCTAATGTTTTACGTAGCGGATGCCCTTCCAGTTGCAACCCAACACTGGGAAACACACATACACTCTTACACACATGCATGCACTACAGCCAATTTGGTTTAATCAATTCAGCTATAGTGCATGTCATTGGACTGGGGGAAACCGGAGCACCCGGAGGAAACCCACGCCAGCACAGGGAGAACATACAAACTCCACACAGAAATGCCTACTGACCCTGCCGAGGCTCGAACTAGCATCCTTCTTGCTGTGAGGTTAAAAAAATTCATTAACATTTTATTTAAATTGTATTTAATATTCCCCCCAACATATTCATTTAGGTGTATTAATTTTTGGACTGTGATTTTTTTATTTTTTTTTTATTTTTTTTTTTGTTAGATTAGTTCCAGTTTTAGCTTTGGTACTGACTAATCTAGTGTATATGCTCAAATATTTTATAGTAATGCATTATATAGAAACTATTAATTTAAAAGACAGCTCTGTGTGGGGCATACATTTTACTCTATGTTGAGTGCTATATATGTGTGTGTGTGTGTATGTGTGATCAAAGTTTGTAGTTTGCTGTTTCTAGAAAATATATGCGTAAGCTAACTTAGCATTTAATCGTGCACGAAGCTAAAAGCAGAAAGGAGGGATTATCTTTGTAAATGTATAATTATCAGATTTGATCGCTTTAGGTAAATTTCATTTGTCCTACATTACTACAAGGTAGCTTGGAAAAAAAGAGTGTGAAAACTAAGGTGGCTGAGAGAGCTTAACGTGCTGCAATTTTAAGAAAACACATGCAATTACAAAAAAAACTAGCAAAATGAGAATAGATCTTCAACTGTTCTGCATTTTCTCACAATGCAAACAAATTAAGACGCTGTATTTTCTCAGCACAAACAAATTACAAAAACACGCTTCAATTTTTCAAAACGCAAATTATGAAAACACGCTGCATTTTCTTACAACGCAAACAAATTACGAAAACACACTGCAATTTCTCACAACGCAAACAAATTACGAAAACACACTGCAATTTCTCACAACGCAAACAAATTATGAAAACACGCTGCAATTTCTCACAACGCAAACAAATTACAAAAACACGCTGCAATTTCTCACAACGCAAACAAATTATGAAAACACACTGCAATTTCTCACAACGCAAACAAATTATGAAAACACACTGCAATTTCTCACAACGCAAACAAATTATGAAAACACGCTGCATTTTCTCACAACGCAAACAAATTATGAAAACACGCTGCAATTTCTCACAACGCAAACAAATTATGAAAACACGCTGCGTTTTCTCACAACGCAAACAAATTATGAAAACACGCTGCGTTTTCTCACAACGCAAACAAATTATGAAAACACGCTGCGTTTTCTCACAACGCAAACAAATTATGAAAACACGCTGCATTTTCTCACAACGCAAACAAATTACAAAAACACGCTGCGTTTTCTCACAACGCAAACAAATTATAAAAACACGCTGCATTTTCTCACAACGCAAACAAATTACAAAAACACGCTGCATTTTCTCACAACGCAAACAAATTATGAAAACACGCTGCGTTTTCTCACAACGCAAACAAATTATGAAAACACGCTGCATTTTCTCACAACGCAAACAAATTATGAAAACACGCTGCAATTTCTCACAACGCAAACAAATTATGAAAACGCTGCATTTTCTCACAACGCAAACAAATTATGAAAACACGCTGCAATTTCTCACAATGCAAACAAATTATGAAAACACGCTGCATTTTTCAAAACGCAAATTACGAAAACACGCTGCAATTTCTCACAACGCAAACAAATTACGAAAACACGCTGCATTTTCTCACAATGCAAACAAATTATGAAAACACGCTGCAATTTCTCACAACGCAAACAAATTACGAAAACACGCTGCGTTTTCTCACAACGCAAACAAATTATGAAAACACGCTGCAATTTCTCACAACGCAAACAAATTACAAAAACACGCTGCGTTTTCTCACAACGCAAACAAATTATGAAAACACGCTGCGTTTTCTCACAACGCAAACAAATTATGAAAACACGCTGCGTTTTCTCACAACGCAAACAAATTACAAAAACATGCTGCGTTTTCTCACAACGCAAACAAATTATGAAAACACGCTGCGTTTTCTCACAACGCAAACAAATTATGAAAACACGCTGCAATTTCTCACAACGCAAACAAATTATGAAAACGCTGCATTTTCTCACAACGCAAACAAATTATGAAAACACGCTGCAATTTCTCACAATGCAATCAAATTATGAAAACACGCTGCATTTTTCAAAACGCAAATTACGAAAACACGCTGCAATTTCTCACAACGCAAACAAATTACGAAAACACGCTGCATTTTCTCACAATGCAAACAAATTATGAAAACACGCTGCAATTTCTCACAACGCAAACAAATTACGAAAACACGCTGCGTTTTCTCACAACGCAAACAAATTATGAAAACACGCTGCAATTTCTCACAACGCAAACAAATTACAAAAACACGCTGCGTTTTCTCACAACGCAAACAAATTATGAAAACACGCTGCGTTTTCTCACAACGCAAACAAATTATGAAAACACGCTGCGTTTTCTCACAACGCAAACAAATTATGAAAACACGCTGCATTTTCTCACAACGCAAACAAATTACAAAAACACGCTGCGTTTTCTCACAACGCAAACAAATTATGAAAACACGCTGCGTTTTCTCACAACGCAAACAAATTATGAAAACACGCTGCATTTTCTCACAACGCAAACAAATTATGAAAACAAGCTGCAATTTCTCACAACGCAAACAAATTACAAAAACACGCTGCATTTTTCAAAACGCAAATTACGAAAACACGCTGCAATTTCTCACAACGCAAACAAATTACGAAAACACGCTGCATTTTCTCACAACGCAAACAAATTATGAAAACACGCTGCAATTTCTCACAATGCAAACAAATTATGAAAACACGCTGCATTTTTCAAAACGCAAATTACGAAAACACGCTGCAATTTCTCACAACGCAAACAAATTACGAAAACACGCTGCATTTTCTCACAATGCAAACAAATTATGAAAACACGCTGCAATTTCTCACAACGCAAACAAATTACGAAAACACGCTGCGTTTTCTCACAACGCAAACAAATTATGAAAACACGCTGCAATTTCTCACAACGCAAACAAATTACAAAAACACGCTGCGTTTTCTCACAACGCAAACAAATTATGAAAACACGCTGCGTTTTCTCACAACGCAAACAAATTATGAAAACACGCTGCGTTTTCTCACAACGCAAACAAATTATGAAAACACGCTGCATTTTCTCACAACGCAAACAAATTACAAAAACACGCTGCGTTTTCTCACAAAGCAAACAAATTATGAAAACACGCTGCGTTTTCTCACAACGCAAACAAATTATGAAAACACGCTGCATTTTCTCACAACGCAAACAAATTATGAAAACACGCTGCAATTTCTCACAACGCAAACAAATTATGAAAACGCTGCATTTTCTCACAACGCAAACAAATTATGAAAACACGCTGCAATTTCTCACAATGCAAACAAATTATGAAAACACGCTGCATTTTTCAAAACGCAAATTACGAAAACACGCTGCAATTTCTCACAACGCAAACAAATTACGAAAACACGCTGCATTTTCTCACAATGCAAACAAATTATGAAAACACGCTGCAATTTCTCACAACGCAAACAAATTACGAAAACACGCTGCGTTTTCTCACAACGCAAACAAATTATGAAAACACGCTGCAATTTCTCACAACGCAAACAAATTACAAAAACACGCTGCGTTTTCTCACAACGCAAACAAATTATGAAAACACGCTGCGTTTTCTCACAACGCAAACAAATTATGAAAACACGCTGCGTTTTCTCACAACGCAAACAAATTATGAAAACACGCTGCATTTTCTCACAACGCAAACAAATTACAAAAACACGCTGCGTTTTCTCACAACGCAAACAAATTATGAAAACACGCTGCGTTTTCTCACAACGCAAACAAATTATGAAAACGCTGCATTTTCTCACAACGCAAACAAATTATGAAAACACGCTGCAATTTCTCACAATGCAAACAAATTATGAAAACACGCTGCATTTTTCAAAACGCAAATTACGAAAACACGCTGCAATTTCTCACAACGCAAACAAATTACGAAAACACGCTGCATTTTCTCACAACGCAAACAAATTATGAAAACACGCTGCAATTTCTCACAATGCAAACAAATTATGAAAACACGCTGCATTTTTCAAAACGCAAATTACGAAAACACGCTGCAATTTCTCACAACGCAAACAAATTACGAAAACACGCTGCATTTTCTCACAATGCAAACAAATTAATAAAACATACTTTTTGACAATGCAAACAAATTACAAGAACGCTGCATTTTCTCACAACAGAAACAAATTATGAAAACGCACTGCAATTTCTCACAACGCAAACAAATTACAAAAATGCACTGCATTTGCTCACAACACAAACAAGTTATTAAAACACTGTATTTTCTCACAACACAAGCAAATTATAAAAACGTGCTGCATTTTCTCAAAACACAAAGTATAAAAAATGCTGTATTTTCTTACAACGCAAACAAATTAATAAAACATGCTGCATGTTCTCAACACAAACAAATTACAAAACTGCACTGCATTTTCCCACAATGCAAACACATTACGAAAACGCACTGCATTTTCTCACAAAGCAAACAAATTATTAAAACACTGTATTTTCTCACAACACAAACAAATTACAAAAAGGCTCTGCATTTACTTATAACACAAACTAATTATATAAAATGCTGCATTTTCTCACAACGCATACAAATTATGAAAATGTGCTGCATTCTCACAACACATTCAAATTAATAAAGCATGCTGCATTTTCTCAACACAAACAAATTACGTCAACGCTATACATTTTCCCGCAACACAAAGAAATTGAGACAACGCTATTTATTTTCCCGCAACGCAAACAAATTATGAAAACTTGCTGCATTTTCTCACAACTCAAACAAATAACATAAACATGCTCCATTTTCTCACATCACAAAAACAGCAGAACACAATGGAAATGTTTCAAGGGCACCCTAAATTGTGAAGGATGCTGCTATTGCTCAGTGAAGTTGTATTTGATCTCTGAAAGGTGAGTTTTTGTTTGTTTATTTTAACATCTTGATTCTCTTGTCTTTTCTATTTATTGGCCTAATAACCCTAACCTAAAGAGCCAGGTCTGTTGTGTTGTATGAAAATGCGGGCGTTTTCGTAATTTGTTTGCGTTGTGAGAAAATGCAGTGCTTTTTGTTAATTTTTAATTCTTCTTGTTTTGTGTTGCTAACTTAAATGAGTTATTTTCCAAACAGTCTTGTTAAATTGAATGAAATGGTCTCATTCAATCTTCCACAAATATCACTTCTTCTTCTGATACATTTTGACTCAACCATATAGAATTTTCATGTAAATAATATTAAGTGTTGTAGTGTTACTATAACTTTGCACTCTATTTTGTGAAAGTTGAAAGCCTGTGTGAGTGGTTCTTTAAGTATGCTTGCCTTGCATGTGCCATTAACCCTGATACATAGAGAAGGTGTTCTCATATGGAGGTTTCAGAGTAGATTAGTTAAACACCTGTTTGCAGTGATGGAGAACAGCAACAGTTAATAGCCTGTCATAAATCGCTCACCCTGTTGTGCTGTCACCAAGTTCCAGTTCCACATTTTTGTGGCCTGGAGTTTCAGTTTAACTCAGTTTCTTATTAAGCTCCCTAAAAGGCTAAATGTGTTTCATAGACATAGATAAGCCAATTAATATTATTTTTTTTTTTTATTTGGTAATGAACACACATGAGTTTATAATTTAAACTGTTCTTGAAAAAACATTTGCATTTGTTGTCTTTCTGAACAGGCTTACTGAATTCATTCCTATTTTAAGTCTTCCTATTCATTTGTGTGAGAAAACCCTGTTTCTCAATTTATTTTTCCCCATTTGAATAAGCAGCACTAAACGGGTTTGAATGTGGAGCTGCTTAAACCTGTTAGCCAGCACTAATTTATGGGGATTTACACCTACCTAACTCTAAATTGTAACAGTTCTTGACCCCAGTGAGCTACAAACAAAAGTGAGGTATCAAGACTCTATATGAGCTTTATTATGATCCATTTAGAACATTTCATGTTTAAAAAAATATAAAAAAGTTATACATTATAAAGTAAAGAGAAAGAAAAAATGTACTGTGTTCACTATTTATTTTTCTATATACAAACACGTGAAATCAGTCGTATAATAGCCTAGAAACAAATATGTCTTGAAGTGTCTCATGAGTTTATATTTCAAATTTGATGAAGATAGCATGCAATATAATATTTCTGCAAAAAGTTTTCCAAGACTGTACCTGTGTCCTTTTCTTTCTCACCATCAGAGGCAGTTTTTTTTTTTTTTAAATAACCTTCCCAAACTAAACCAGTAGCAGTTACTGATTAATTATTTTCTACATCAGGGGTGCCCAAACTTTTTCGTATGAAGGGCCAAAAAACAAATATCATTGATAGCCGTAGGCCAAAGATAAATATACCAAACTACTTTACATTAAAATTCCCATAAATTATTTCCTAATTTGTTTCATAATATTAAAAAACAAATAGAAAGCATTACTTTGAATCACATTAACCAATGCAGTATAACTTTTTTCATGATAACTTATTGCACAAAAACATAAACAGTTGTTTATATCACAGTGGAGTTCAATGCTGAATACACCAGTCAAGTAGAAGCTGCCTTTCCCTTGATTCACTCACCAAAGTCTCTGCATTCTCCTCTATCCATCGTATGTACATTTTAAACTAAATCTGGTTAATTTACACCATGTTTTCACTGTAAAACCCAAAAGGTTAAGGTAACTCAAACCATTTGAAGAAACTGTTGCAACAAACCATTTAGGTTCAAAAACTAATCCTAATGAGTGCTGTGAACTTAATCCATTTGAGTAAACGAAGCAATTTGAGCACAGTAAAACCCAATAAATAAAGCGAACTCAAACCACCTGAGTTCTTTTAAACCCAAAAAGTTAAGGCAACTCAAACCGTTTGAGGAAACTGATTGCTACAAACCATTTGAGTTAAAAAACTAATCTGTTTGAGTACTATGAACTTACTCCATTTAAGTTGAAGTAATGAGGTATTTAATTAACTTCAACGCTGAGTTCAAATCTCTTTTCAGATGAGTAGAATAAACTTTCAGTAATTTTTATGTTAAATACACAAATTTAATTTGATAAAGTTGACTGTTGGGTTTTTCAGTGTATTGAAATTTAATTTCAGATAGCTTTTTTGTAGCTTAACAATGAAACAAACAAATATAAGTTTATATAAAATTTAAAATGACAAACTCTAAACCATCCTCAGATGACATGGGAGGCCAAATCAAAGGTTAACATGGACCAACTATGGCCCGCGGGCTCTAGTTTGGCCATCTCTGTTCTACATTCACAGTTTATGTATGTCTGTAATGAAGACACTTTGGACTTTATGATCTATCATCTATAGCAGGGATGTCAAACTCAATTCCTGGAGGGCCGCAGCCCTGCACAGTTTAGTTCCAACCCTAATTAAACACACCTGATCCAACTAATTGAGTCCTTCAGGCTTGTTTGAAACCTACAGGTAAGTGTGTTGGAGCAGGGTTGAAACTAAACTGTGCAGGACTGCAGCCCTCCAGGAATTGAGTTTGACATCCCTAATCTAGAGTTTATAATGCTCAAAATAAAAAAATGCTTGAGTAATGTACAAAACATTAATAATCGAATATATGAAACTAGTCCTGGAGCAATACAGAAAAATAATAGGTCAAAAGCCATACATCTCCTGAGCAAATGTTTTGAATTTGATGGCAGTATCACGCAAAATCACATTTCTGGAATAATTTTTCTGAGGCAACGTCCTGACAATAGCTAAGAGGTTAAATTTGACTGGTTATAATATCATGTTAAACACGGGATTGATACTACATATAGCTTATTGCATATGTTACCAACATGTTTTTTTTTCCCACGCACCATGATTTACATTCTCTAACAATGCTAAACTAAAGCTCAAGTTAATCAGTTTTATTGAAGCAAATTTTTTTTGACTTGAATGATCCGAAGCATCAAATTGGTGGAAATGAAGTCAGTCAGTCCCAGTAAAAGAGCAATTTGAAACAGACGGCCCTCTCCCTGTGGTTAACACATAAACACAAAAATCAGCAGCATTCTTTTTTCTTCACATCTCACAAAAGAAAGTAAGCAAGAAGGGAGGGAGAAGGATAAAAAGCAGCACCAGAGATGAAATTAGTTGTGCTTAGTTTTAAAAAAAAAAGACTCACCTTTTAGAGCGAGCCCATTTAAAGATGAAACTATAGAACAAGAGAAAGTGGGTGGAGGACAACAGGACACAGGGGCTGCGCAGACTCTGCCGCTGTCTCTGTCTGGTGAATGCGGGTAGGCTGTAATAAAAAGCCACCATGTGCCAATTGAGCTTCCACAATTAACAGATTAGGGTGATAAAGAGGTGCATGACTGCGAGGCAGGGCTGCCCCCCTAGGCCTCAGGGCTTCATGGGTATAGGGAGTGGGCCGTTCTCCTGATGAGGGGGCCAGATAATCTCCTTCTCTCTCGCTTTCCATCCATTCTTAACCTCTCTCCCCCTCACAACCTTGTGCCCTGGAGCACCTCTGCAAATACCTGCTCAATATTCAAGCGAAAAGTGTGTTCAGGGCAAGTGGCACGTCTGCAAAGGAGAGATACAAAAGCCGGGCGGAAACAAAAAAAAAAAAGTGTGGCATCTGCTAAAATGATTGCGAGTAAATATGTTTGACAATTATTGTTTACAGTGACGGTGGTAACAGTTCATGAGATCCCACCACATTTCTGTTTGCACTGAGGCAGATGGGCCTACAGTGATTCATTAGCAGCCTGTCAAAAGCTTCATTCCCAACTTTTTTTTTTTTTTGTATTTTTTATTGTGTGGATCTGTTCAACAGTAGGAGGAAGCTGCTTAAATGGCTTCGACTTTACTGGTACGAATCACTTTTTCGTCATTTTGTTCGCTGTCCTTTGTTAGACTTTACATTTTCTTGTTTTTCTCTCAATCTTTCGAGTCTGCCACTGTAAATATTTACTGTTCAGTGATGGTTCCTTGATTTTGTGTCTTTGGGCTGTAGGTTAGATTTGGCTTTTGTGTTACTGAAGGATGACTTTAACCTTTGAGAAAACTTGAAAAGAGAAACAGTCCTGATGATGTCCTGATGGGAAGAATCAGAATCTTTTGTCCAGAAAAATATTCCAGAAATTTCCATACAAGATACTGGACTCCACACAGTCCCAACTTAAATCGATTAAGTTGACTTTTTTGCTTTTACAAATTTAAGTGGATTGTACATAAAATAACTAACAGGGTTCATACAGTCATGGAAAACTTGGAAAAGTCATGTAGTTTTGATTTTCCACGCCTGGAAAAGTTTTGGAAAAATAGAAAAACCCACAAAGTTTTGGAAAAGTCATGGAAAACAGATAGGCTGCATCTGAAACAGCATACTTCCATACTATACAATACGCTAAAATCAGTATGCGAGCCCAGTGGTATGTCAGAATTCATAGAATTCGAAAATAAGTACGCAAGAAGCACCCAGATGACTTACTTCCGGCGAGATTTTGAACTGTGCATCCCATGCATGCTGTGCTATCCCATGATGCCCCGCAAGAGAATTCATGAATGGGAGTGAAGCGACGCAACTAACGCAGGTGCCCATGACAAAATGGCGGATGTAGTACATCCGAATTCCAATCATACTGCTCACATTCATACTGTATAGAATGTACTTTTCTAACGGTCGAGTAATACGTTTAAATTCAAATGCAGTGCCTACTGAGTGGTAGGCGGTTTCGGGCGCAGCCATACAGTATCCGTATACTTGACTGTAGGTTAGTTGTCTTCTTTTCTGTTCTAGGCCAATCACATATTGTCATTATTAGTGCAGTGTAAGCATTATCTAAATAAATTTTACATAGATATATATTTAACTGAATAGATTGTTGCGTGTTTTACGATATGCTTTATTTAATTTGAACATGCATTGTTTTTCTTTTATCCCACATGTGTAGACATTGCATGAAACATTACGTCATGAAAATGGACTTGAAAGTCTTGGAAAAAAGTTACGAAAACTCAATAATTGTGCTGATTCAGTCCATTTTCAATATGAACAAGCTGAACAATCGCTTGGCTTCCATTAGAATGGTTCACCACTGTCAGTGTACTTTTTTCCCTCTATGCTATAAAACCCAACATTCAACTTATTAAATAAAATGAGTGTAGTTAACTCAAAATTTACTTAAAATTCTACTCATTTGAAAAGAGTTTTGAACTTAATTTGAAGTTAATGTGTCAATTAAATGCTTCATTACTTCAACTTAAATGGAGTCAGTTCACAGTACTCATATAGATTACTTTTTAACTCAAATGGTTTGTAGCAATCAGTTTCCTTAAACTGTTTGAGTTGTCTTAAATTATTAAGTTTTACAGTACTTAGTTGGTTTAAGTTCTCTTCATTTATTGGGTTTTACTGTTCTCAAATTGCTTCATTTACTCAAATGGATTAAGTCCACAGCACTCATTAGGATTAGTTTTTGAACCTAAATTGTTTGTTGCAATCAGTTACCTCAAAGGGTTTGAGTTACCTTAACTTCTTGAGTTTTACAGTGTATAAACTTCACAATCTGTAGGCATACATAATTTCTAATCTCTAATTATTATGTTGTTCGGTTCATTTTTATTTGATTTTATTTTTTTGTATCTATCCTATAACACTACTGAGACTCTACAGGGGTAGGTGTGTGCAGTTATGGACATGCAAAGCGCATGGTTTGAATGTGGCACGCAAATGTGCCTGGCGTGATCTGACACAAGACGCTTTGAGAGTAACACAAAGAGGATGTTTAGCCACAATCTTTAACACTGTGAAACATGGCCACAAATAGAGACTAATAAATGAGACCCTCTCCCCTTGAGTCCCCATCGCTGATGATCTGATCCACTCAATCAAATGTGTTAAGTCATAATTAACCCCAGCTCCCATTGCTCTAATTGAAGCCTATTAGACAGCTTGTGATTCCGCCACAAACAGAGGAGGAGACAAACAACCGTTGGATTGGTAAGCAAAGTACAGTGATACCTCACACAGCGAGCAAGCAACACTTAATTATCAATGAGCTTTTCTCTACCCTTTTTCAATCCCTCTCCCTCTCTCTTTCCTGCTGTTACCGAGCTTCAGGCTCTACATGTAATGGACTTTAATGAAACTTGTGTTAAACGGACAGGAATAGGATGTTTACTGTGCATTTGATAACACGTATCAGTGAGGGACGTGACAGGGAAATACCTGCTGTTTACGTGACCATCCGTGCTTTGAATGTGCACATATTATAATCTAAATACCCACATAATGAAGCTGATAAGAGGACAAATCAAAACAAGTGACATGTAGCCTACATTGAATGATGGCCTGCAACTGCTCTGCATTCTTCAAATGGAAATATGGCTCATTAACAAGGCATGAACCTGTGATTAAAAAAATAGCCAAATAAACCAAAAATTGACATGTCATGTGCTGTATAAATCTGCTGACAACATATATTTTTGAATAATTCCTGAGGTGTTTATATTTCTTTTAGCAGTGAAATACTGAACAGTGTTTCATGCTGCTAAAACACTGTTAAAATGCAGGGTTCCACACAACACCCTGGTGTTGTCCCAATACATATTGAACAACTTATTGTAATTGTTTTTACCAATTTAAGTGGATTGAACATAAAACAATTAATTTGTCCAAAAAACAGTTCCAGAATTGTGTTGTTTTGGCTTATTTTAAATAAGTAGTTTGAAAAAGAAGTAAAAGTAATTATTGAATAGATGAGAAAGGGTTAGATGGAATGTTGAGGCCTTCACTAACTTAAGATTTCCCCATGACCTAAAAGAGTGTAATTATTAGAAGACACACAGGTGACACATAACATGATTTTCAAATGGTGCAGTCCAAAATTTCACAATAATGGAACAGCAAGTAAGCAATTACATGTTTCCACATGCTGTATTTTTGCATATTTGTATAATTAGCTTTTACTCCTAACAAAGATAGAACATTTTTTCTGCATCATTGAACAGGTGATGTAACCAAAGAGGCTGAAATGTTTTAGAAAAAAAAAATGAAAGACAAGAAACATAGTCACAACCCAAATAGTTGACACTAATAGAAATTTTCATAGCACCTGTGTCATTAAAGCAGTTAAAGTTTTTACACAAGGTGAAACTAATCATCCCTAATTGAATTAACATGGACCTACATAGAACCTTAAGTTGTTAATTCAACTAGGTTAAGCTTAGCGTCTGTTAAGCTTTACCTTGTGTAAAAGAAAGTTGATTTTCCCAGCAATTTTCTATAAAGTCAGCTATTTTGGTTATGTGTGCATTTTCTCTCCAAACATTGCACGTTAGATGGAAGAGAAAGAGTTTGGGTTTTACAAAACACAGCATGAATGCATACATTTATAGATGTCTTCAAGTCTTGGAAGTCTTTTCTAAACGCAAAAGAGTGCAAAAAAAAAAAAGTAATTAGACACCGAGACAACAGCCTCTTCATTTCAGCATATTCTTAGAAGGTTTACATTTTTATAATGAGTTGATTTAATTATTCACAGCTGCCTTTGCATTCTTGTATGATCAGAACTATACACATCAGTTATAGACCGTGCATGTTTTAAAAAGCATGAGTTTTGACTTTACTACTATGGTAAAACTAACAGTAATTAATATACAAATTAAATAAAGGTATAAATGATACACAATTAACACAATTTACAACTGTCATTGTGTCCATTCATCATTCGTTCTCTTCAGCCATTTCGGAGTTGGTTGACACAAATTTCGGCTTTTCAGCGTTTCAGTTTAAACGCGTTTAAAAGTATGCAACTAAATGTTTTAATCTGCTATGATAACCTGTACAGCTTATTCAAATAATTTTCTTTATCCACAATTTTGCCTGTGGAGATGCGAAATTAATGAATTATTTGTTATTAATATTATTATAATTTTGATTGTTTGTAAAGTTTCATTTTTTTTATTTTTGTTGTCAAACATTTCTCATGTTTTTTTTATCTAGCTTCACAAAAAATTAATTGTTCGCGAAGTTACAAAAATGTAGAGAGAGAGAGAGAGAGAGAGAGAGAGAGAGAGAGAGAGAGAGAGAGAGAGAGAGAATATAGGCTAAACACCGTAGCACATTACAGTGTGCGATTGTCTAACCATCAACCCTACATTTTAAAAATCACCAAATGTATTCTAATGTAAACATATTCGCATTTGCGCAGTGTTCGCTGTGATGTTTGTTTAAATATATCCGACAGAGGTGCAATAAGCCAGACTGAGTGTTGTGTGTATAGTGAAAAAATGAAGAGAGCAACACAAGTGATCTGGCGAGCCCGTGTGTAAGTCGTTTATCAGGGTCGGGCACTGGCGCTGCCTGCAGCTATTAGTCGCCTGGAGGAAGATTCAGACCATCATCATCAAACTTCATCATAACAGCACAGCTGCGCTCTGATGGAACAGATAGAGCCACATGAAATAGTGTTCTTCTTTAGTGTGAAATTATCACGTCTATTAATTCAGTCTTTTCTCTCTTTTCTATCCCCTTTCCGTAGTCATGCGATTGCCAAGCAAATGGACCGTTTGACTATTTTTTTTCATCGATGATTCACAAAGAAGGCTAAGACACAGCAAAATGACAGGGTTCAACAAGTCATGCAGGAAAGCTGTTTCCCTAATTTGCTTCGTATACATTAATTATTATTATTATTACTATTATTATTATTATTATTATTAGCCTATAATTGTTGTTGTTGTATTGTTTTGTTTTGTTTTTTTTGTACTTTTTTGTGTTAAAAAAATCATCCCCATAGCTTTGTCAGTATGAAATGCTAAAACATTAAATCTCAGTATCTCAAAATACAGTTAGAACCGTATAATTTCAAGGAACCTTATAAAACCAATTTTTATTAGTAGTCGGCCATTTTTCCTGACCTAAAAGTTGTCCTGTTTTTTAGGTACAGGTAAAAGAAATTGCTGGTGCACGTTCGTGTGTGCACGCTAAAAATGGTAAGCTAACATCTATATTAGCTAACTGGTTTTATCCAAATAGAAAATATGTAACCTGTCTCAAGACTAAATTAACCAACATAGGTTGATATTCACAAAACTAATTTAGAAGAAGCTCTTTGAAATGAGAGGTTAACACTTTTATAAGGTTTTTTATTTAATTTTTTTTTTCTGTCCAACGCTATATGCTTACAGCATTCTGAATCCAAACTCCAAAGATATATTTTGACTTTAGAAATATCTTTTTACAGTCCATATTTCGATTTCTAAATAACATTTTGTATTAATAAATGACTAAATAGATTTAATTATTTACTGTACGTTTGAGCAGAACGCATTTTATTGATTGGCCTTCTCACTGTGTTTTCTTTCAATAAAAATTTTGTTATCACTAAATGTATTTATTGGCGTCGATTAGCTTACTTAATTTTAGGGTCAGCTCCAGTAGTTACCAAAATGGCAGATAGTGTAGGCATTTATCACAATATTTGCTTTTGATAATTTCAGTCATCATTTAGCTCGTCTGTGAAATGAGGCATGCTATGAGGCATATCTTTTTGGTATATCTGGATTAATATACTCTGTTATATACTTTGTATATGTATATATAAAGATGCGATATCATCCTTTTGGTGAGTCGGTTTGTTGAATGTTCACATCACTGGCGAGGTTTTGAGGTTTGATAAAAAGAGACAGCCCTCAAAGAAGTTGATTGAAATGGCGTGTGCCTGGCTGACGAGAGCCAGAACGGGACAAAGCCCTGCGAAAGCACGGCCACTCCAGCAATTATTCCTGCACGCTGAATTTGGATTAGTGCAATGGAAAGAAGCATATGTTTGGCCCGCGGCGACACTCCCCCCGGCTGGCTTCTGAGAATGAGAGGAGAGAGAGGGAGGAAGAAACTAGAATATCAACTATTTGAAGGAAAAGGGCGAAGCTTAACGCAGTCGTAGACGCTTTATTTTGAGGTACACACACGAATATGTGTGAAGACCTTGGGTTGTGGAGGTCAGGAGGTGAAGCCAATTTCTTAATTTTTTAATGAATTAAAAATAAGACGTTTATTCTGGTACTGCATTGATGGGTTCTTACGTGACATCTTATGCTGTTCAGTTGTCATGTTTGTATGTGTTTCTTATTTTACATTATCATTCGCTTTACGTTTTTTTGTGTTTACTTCACTTTTAACCATATAACTACGCGTACGTACCCTCTGTGTATATACTTATTTAATCGTTAATTTATTGTTAATGTTTAAAATTACATAATAATCACAATAATTTATAATAATCAAATTGTATACTCAACATGGCCCCATCCCCTACGACACTGCAATATAAATGCGTATATTTTACATGCTCTCTGAATGCTACACCCTTTGGCAATAGTGTAAATGTTAACAATCAACCAATGAAACACAGAGGGGGTGGGGTGTGGGAGATTCCACCCATACTTTCTTATGTATCTAAATGCAAAAAAAAAAAAAACTGCATTAATTGAGGAGCCAGTTTATTTAGAATAATCTGTTTTTTCAAAGACTCTTAATGTTATAATCGATTACCCAATGTCTTAAGTAATCATGGATGATTTGATGAAGCTTCTGACCTCTTTTGACATTAAGGGGCCCTCTCTATTTAGTCGGGACGGGTCAGTTGAAGGGGTGGAAAAGTTACGAGTCCAGATCAATTAACCATTTTGTGCTCAATTGAAAACTTACAGAATTACGATTTCATAGGCTACTTGTGTCATTCCAGGCGCTCATGTTTTTCGTCCTAGAAACAATTAGACATCGCTGTTTAAATAAACATTCTGTCTGTAAGACAATATAAAACTTGCAACCATATTCAAATAAACTTCCTGTTTGAGTCATTAGTGTGATAATTCGTCTAAGGACAAAGATCGTTTAGCATCTTCTTCTTAATTTTTTTAACAAAAAACTGTTCAATTACAATGGGAAAACACTAGCCTATATAACAATCACCAAATCGACTTATTGCATTTATTTGTACAAATAAAAATATATGTTTGGGTTATATAAGGTATGTTATGGACTTTACTACTTTGCGGTAAAATTATGCAATTACTGGTCGGTTTTGATATTGTCGTATCGATGAAGCAGGGGTCACTAAATCTGCAGGACATCGCTCAACAATATGTTAACGTACGATACGGGAGCTGTCAGGTGCTGAAATGAGGTCAAAATCTTCACCGGTATCCTTTGCAAAATACTGTCGACCAAAATGTAGACTGTGCGTTTACTTCTATTAAATGTATTTCTACAAAGTCTGGTCATTGCATTCGATAAGTTATAAACTATGAATATTAACAGAAGTAGACAATATTGAACGCATGTAATGAGATTAGCCTACATGCCATGTGTTGAATACAGTTATCAGGGGCTAGGCAAATGCCTTGAAACCTGTATTTGTGGCTTTTTTGGGAAAATTAAAAGACGCATGCACACACAAATAGGATTAAAATGCTGCAATAAGACGAATGATAATTTAATATACAATACCCTCAATATAATAGCATATAATTTATAATGAAAGTGTAAATGTATATAAATCATTTTAGGAGTAGTCTGTTTCACATGGAAACTACAGGTTTGCAAAGATTATTATAAGATGGCAGGAGACGTTTCAATTAACATTTTGAGACTTTCGATTGTACTAATATAAGGTAAAGCAAATAAAAAAATAAAACGAGTTAAAAGTTGGAAGCAGATCCAAACGCGCTTGCGTAAATGTCTCATGCTCAAACCATCTTTTACGGACACACATTCTTTAAACACGTCAATAACAAACTGTGTGTGTGTGTGTGTGTGTGTGTGTGGTTGTGTGTGAGGGTGAAAGAAAGACAGAGAACGTGTATTAGAAACATAGTAACATTTTTAGAATCATTATAGAAGTTTTGCGTTTTTGTCACTTTCTTCAAATCTTAATTTGTATATATAATGAATTTGCTCAACAGAATTCTGCACGTTAATTATAACACAAATTGTGTAATTGGTATTGCTGATCGAATCGTAAAAACTTTAATTCCACTAGCCTACGCTCTGGTTATTACTTTTTTAATACTACTTTTTTTTTTTTACTTTTTTCGTTTTCCAAGGCATTATTCTTTTTAAATAAATTAACTATTTCAATTTAAAAATAGGCAAAACAATGGTAACACGTAGTACTACATAGTGTAATAACACACAATCACGTGAAGGAATTCCTAATTCCGATGAATACGATTTAACATGATTGTGATTTCCCCTAAAATGACTATTCATGCTCTTTTTTTCTACGCCTGAACAGGAGGAGCAGCCGGGTATCCTTTCTGAGAGAGCTATTGTGCCCGAGGTTAGAATCCCACACACAATCTGAGAAGCAGCCAACAAAAACAGTCTTGACAGACAATGCCTCGCTTCACCTGCTGCTGCACTGTGCATTGCAATTATGCCAAGGACATGTACAGTTAGGCTCCGTTCATGTTATTTGAAAACAACTGCATCTGAGTCAAACAGACTGTCAGAGCACAGAAAAGAAAAGAAAAAAATCGTTTAAAACGAATGGTCAGTATGGTGAAAATTGTGAACAGGCAGTTCTTCCTTCAGTGCCATGACAAATATCTGCTGGGCTGCACATTAGCAGAATACAGCCAGCAAATCCAGCAAGCACCGGTGGAGATTGATTTCTTGACGCATGCTATCAATAAACAATCAAACTCTATTTGAATCTGAGTTATGCAATGCACAAAATAACCATTCGTGTTTGGGCATGACATTATCTGCAAGGGTACGCAGTGACTCAACGAAATTGCATGAGTAAAATTATGACACGAGTGCTGGTTTTTGCTTTTACGCTAAGGTGCCATAAACACAATTTAATTCCAACGAACTGTAAACTGATTTCAGCAAACCCATAGATTTACATTACAATGACATAAATATTTATCACGGCATTGCTGACAGTGTATCAGGAAAAGTAAGGTGGCGTCTACAAATAAAGGCATGGAAATGGCAACTGCACTAACCTTCAGCTGGATTCTACATCTGACTGATTTAAAGAGCACTCTTGCTCGAGGGCTAAAACTACACACATTCACTTCAAACACGAAAAAGAATTCATTGTTTTCTGTGTCATTTGGCTTGGCAAAAAAGCTCCCTGCCATATTTGAATGATCTTGTTCTCTGAACTAAGAGTTGAAAGTAAGTTTTTTTTTTTCTTTTTTATATTTGAGGGAAACAATGGGTTCAACTGCTTATTGCATGGAGCAATCGTCAAGGGAGAGTTAAACTCAATTACAGTAACTGTGTTGAATAGAAAAGAGAGAGAGGAATAAATCGCAGCAAGCAGTGAATAAAAAAAGTAATGAATAAAAATCGACATGAAGCGTATCAAATATTTATTTTTTTTCTGGGCAACAAAGAACTATAATACATTGACAGGCATGGGAGCTATTGCCAGCACAGGTTTATACAATACAGATAAAACCGCCTCCAATTTAGACAGTGGACACACAAAATATCAGATGGTCCCAAATGTTGAATTTATTCTAAAGAGAGAAAAAAAATCCATAGACAATATCCATTTATTGCTCTTGTGGTGCTTTGAGGGAAGAACAAGAGGTGATTGGCACAACACATAAAAAGCTTGTATAAAAAAAACAAGAAGATAGAAACACAAAACTAGCATCGTCGGGGTCTCTTTAATGACCTTCTTCGATCTAAAACTGAATGGCATAAGGATCATATGTAGAAAATGGATGTTTATTTCTTTTCAATTTGTTCACTTGCTTCAGTGTCGCCTCAACATGCTACAAGAGGGCTGAATTGAAATATCCCAGAGAAGAATACCCCAAACTTCTGTTTTCTAAGAACCATAAAACCACATGAAGAACTAAGCGAATATTCAAACCCACTAAAACAGGAGGCACCAGATAAATAAAAAAAAAGTTTGAACAGACGTACCATATTTACATTTCCCATTAAATTACACATAAATAAATATATACATACATGAACACAGATTCCCTCATATAACCGTGAATCGTGTTGAAATTCAAAGTTCAAGTTGGTCGCTTAGTCGAGTGAAAAGTCAGTTTTTAAAAGTCATGGCATGGAGCTGTAGATTTCTTTTTCAAGTTTATTATTCACAATACTGATAGAAAATCTTCCTCTTTCAGCTTCTTCTTGTCACATGGCTACAATCGTAAATTGGGATACTGAAGGGAAATCGCTGAATTTCAGTCCGTTGAACTCATACAAAGGAAGTTCATGAAAAGTCCAGTTGTGGCAGATCTGTACTCCTTTCATTGGCACACTGCTTTACTGATTTAGAGAAGTGCATTGTCCGCAAATCCCAGAATTAACTGTGTGTTTTATTAATTAAAAAAAAACTAAATGCCAAGATCGGAAGGTGGTGGGTTCAGTGTTTCATCTTGATCACTAGTGTGTTTGTTATATGTAGTTTGTCATATTAGTTGGGAGGTGGTGGTTGGATATCACTTTCTGTGCTTCTCATCTTTGTCACCCGCTTTCGACCCCGTCTCACTGTGGCTGTTGGGATTGTTGTTCAGGTACATTTTGTCCATTGCTTTAATTGCCTCCGTCAGATAGTTCTGCAGAGCTGTGAGGGCCGCACAGACGGCCGGAGTTCCGAATCCGTGAGAAATAAGACTGAAGTGGGTCAAACAGCTCTGAATCCCGGGCTCGAGAATGGGTTGTGGACGTGAATTCCCCAAGGGCGAGCGGTCTTGAGACAGCAGGTCCGTGAACTCTTTGCAGATTTGTCTAGAAGGAGACACAATGCAGGATGCGTGTCAGGAGGAAGCTAATTACAGCTGATGCTATGACGTCATACATGTATTAGTAAGACTATGTGGTCCATATGTGTCCTTTAATCGATGACACACGTATTCCGTTTGACAGTAGCTGGATGGGCAGTGTCGTGTCATAGCGATGGACAATTCACGTTCAGCTTAAGAGAGCCGCATCTATGTCAGAAACGGATGAGGGAGTCGTCTTGTATGTTTTTATTCTAAATCGTTGTTGTTTGCAGTCTTATGTGTTTTAATTGACACTGGTGCTGATCTTTTTTATTTAAACTTTTTTTTTTTTATTGCATCAAATATGCCGATATATTTCATTGCAGAAAGCATACCGTTTCGTGGAATATTTGAAATATACTTCATAAAACCAAACGGCTCCAAAAAGCAGGAATTAAACCAGCTCTGTTTATTAAAATCTAAATGTAACAAATTTTTAGTACACGTATAGGCGATCCAGCATAAGGAATGCTCAAATAAACACGGAAATAGGTCATAAACAATGAAACACGCTTTGGCTTTTGGATAGAGAGAATAGCACTTACTTCGTAGCCAATAACATGTTTTTTCTTTGGACTTGTTCGTTTGGGTCGGAGTGCTGTCGGTTCATGTATTCAGCTATCGCCTTGGCTGGAAACTCAGTCTCACATACATAACCGAAATCTCTGGCCAGATGCACAGCTTCACCTAGAAGAAAATGGTAGTCAGTTTGTGTAACGTTACTAAAATGCAGTACAGTAATTTACATTTTTCATGATCTTCATCTAATTAGCGTTTTCGTCCAACAACCAGGATACGGCTCTCAGTCCTTTTTTATATTAATGCATCTTTATTTTCCATTAGTCCACCTAAACTAATAATAATAAGTCTGCCACATAAATTCGTTAGAATGTACCTCCCTTTTGAGATTTTAGACTAAAAGTAAACCTTCTTCCTATAGGCCTACTTTTGGTATATGCATGACAGGCTTCCACGAATAGGTCTGTGCTTAGTTGATTTTTACTAAAGTCTTTGGTTTTAATTTCCTGAAACAGTTGGGTTTTTACTGCGAGCCTTCCTGTCATAAGCCTAGAATCTGGAAGAACGCATGCGCCAATTAGCATCAAAGCTCAACTCTAAACTGCTTTCCATAAAATGGAGCAGATCATAAACAATAACAGCACTTCAGAAAGCCAGTGTCCTCCGACTAAATCAGCGTCTGCTTGCGTGTCCACCACCCCCACCCCTCGCCCTTATCTCACAGGAATCATACATTTCTTCAGGCTCATTACCATACAAGACTAAATTTCAATGAAGCACGATGAATATTACATTCAGTCTTCAGCGTCAATGATTAACAGGAACCAATGAACCGTCTCCAGCTTTCACCTTTAAAACCCATGGCACACCAAATACCACTGCACGGAATAATCACCTCCAACTTTACAAGCAAAATGGATTTATTCAAAAGCAATGGCATCTTCGCAGTGCAACATAATTAACTCATTTATTTTTTATAATAGGCTTTCAACCTACAGGTCAACTGCATTAAACCGACAAGGATAAAATCAACATAGAGGTAGCACTAATAATAATAATAATAATAACAATAATAAAAATAATAACAACAACAACAGCAATAACGTTTGACATGTTTTACGTTGCAGGATCTGCTGCACAAAAATGTCCAAAAAAAAAAAACAACCACGCTGCCTAAACAGCACAAAGTAGGCCCTACGACACTCTGTTCCACACAATTCTCAAATTTAAAGACAAGTGTTTATGTTGAAACTGAGAGGTGGCTATTTCCCGTTAAGATTCGATTATTGTTCTATAATTCACCTTGCAAAACAGACACTCTCCATTTCACGATTAATGCAAATGCTGATTTATACCGGCTCACACTTAGCCACAATAAGCAGCTGCTTTACTAAAAATATAAATTCAACAGAAAACTTACCTTCCACCAATGACGTCAGGAGAGTGACATTGGCAGCTTTGCGTCTCCCTGCTGGTAGATTTAATCCAATCTTATCTAGTTTTTCTCTTAAAGATCGTCCTCCATTCTTAGATTTGGCCCTATAAATCAGAGAAAAATATGTATGTCTGTTAACCACGAAACATAGCTACTAAAATGTACTATTCGTGTTAATTAATTGCAAATATGCTGTATTGTATTGTAACATTATTAGTAGCCTATTTATAAGACCTGAGCGCGTGAGCATAATAATTTTATGCTAAACGCAAAACCTTTACTTTAAAATGCATTTGCTTTGGGGGTGGCAATTGAATGTAGCCCACTGTCATCAAGTTTTAATTTCCAGACTATGGTTACAAGTGTCCATCAAATTGTTTTGCATGAAGACCTGACAGCATGTGCTCAATGCGACTGGGTAGGCCACTACACAATTATACGAAAAAAAATAAGACGTAATGTAGACTGTAGGCTAGCAAAAATACATATTCGATAATATAAATTAACTTGAAAAAAAATACACTTGATAATATAAATTACTCGTGTAACAATGAAGATCCAGCTCACCTCCTTAAGACGCCGCCGAGCAAGGAAGCGTTCAGGCACTCAGGCGGAGAAAGACGTCTCTGCACCTCCGCTACTGTGACTTTGTACTTTGACGTTGAGCTGAGAAGAGACAGGCGACCCGGAACCGAACAGAACACTTCGTTCGGGTTTACCACACCTCCAAACAGCCCGTCTTTATTTATCGGTATAGCAGAGATATTACTGTTGTTCTTGGATATGGAAACGGGACCTTAAAAAAAAGAACATGATTAGGCCCCCATTCGAGAGTACAGCGCCAACCAAATGGAAAAAGATGAATTGCTTTGCAGAAGGCAGCCTTTGAGTAAGATTAGACATATGCGTTTATATGCACATCATCTCGTACGCCTGTGTGGAATCAAAGGCAATGTGGTCTTATCAGTGAGGAAGGAAATAGATTCTACTGCAATAGCTTTTCATTCAGCCCATGAATGTAACTGCTAGAATATGTCCCAAGTAATGAAGTTGCCCAGCCATCAAAATATGTCACATTCTCGCAACGGTGACTCAACACCAAGCTCGGAGAAAATGACGGTTCAACATGCATGGACTAAGGGGGAATTTTCCACTAACTGCGCAGTGTAGCTTTTATTGCTGGATTTCATTAAAAAAGTCAGTTGTAAGTCCACTATTTCAGCTAATATTGTTTCAGTAATAATAATAATAGGCTAATAATAATAATAACGATGACGATAATTAAACTAAATCTGCTACCTCCGACAAATAAACCTGCGTATTAATTGTTATAATTCTAAACTACTTTTAAGATTTGAACTTTTGCTAACTTATACATGAATGGAATCATGCACAAAAATACAAACAGGCAACACACACTCAAATACACGCGTCTATAAGTAAGTGTTCAGGCCTAAATCCCCATGCAGCGCCCGTTGTTTCTTTATGTGCTAACCGGAAACAAAAGCGCAGGGACTTTTGGATAGATCACTAGTGACATTAATAGCTCAAGGGAGACTAATAGAGAAAAGAGGAGTTAAACGAACTTGTGAGATCGCAATTATTACGTGCACGTGCAACGAGTATTTTTGTACATATTTGCATGGCGCAACACATTTAAAAATCAAATATGTTACATTGTTAAAACAAAACACATTCTTTTTTAAATGAAAAAAAGCCCACTTGACAAGCTGAAATCCAAGTGAAACAAAAAGGCGCACAATTGCAAAGGAAAAAATATTTTAAAAATTGTTGTGTGAATATTTTTTTTTCTAATAAAAATGCGTGCCTTTATTGAATTTTAACAAACGCAATCCCTAGTAAACATCTTAACGTGCGTTTCTCGTCACCTTTTGAATGAGACATTTTACAAATTTCATTAAGCAATTTTAAATAAAGTCACAGACCAAGTTAAGCCAAGCGCCATTTTAGCGTGCCATATATTGCATAAATAGTAGCCTACCGGATATGGAACGCTTAGTAAAATGGTTTGTGCCTTATTACCAGGCTATCTTCAAGGCCTACAAATTAACCCAATTCGTATCACAGCAAGGACGAGTAGACTTTATAATCGGAGGGCTTCTATTGGAAGTACGAACGGAATTTGAGAGGAAATTGCTTACCTTTTTTGATTACAGTTTGGTCTGGGATGTGAATTCCTTGATCTTCAACTTGCTGCAAGAATGAAAAAGCGTTTTAATAATGGTTAATAATGACATCGTGCTAACGAAATTAAAAGCGTTATTTAAAAATATATTTTAAAAATGCACCAATAGTTTGCATATTTTTTACGATTTAAACTTCATTTTTTAGTAATATATATTTTGTCTAATAACCCATTTTATGTATCGCTTATTAAATAATGAAGAGTTTGATCGATGTTTTATAGCAATAAAATAATAGCAAATATATATAGGCTACTTAAGTTCATCTAACAAGAAAATAAAGAAGCAAAAAATGCATTGGTTGAGGAACAGATTTTTTTGGTATAGGTTCTCGATTTGTCAGTTCTCTTCAGCAGGCACACTGCAATCAGATTACTTATGAAAAGGGGGGCAGCCAAGAATCACGTCCAAAAGTGACAGAGTATATTAATCAAAAAGCTCAGTACATCACTCAGTTTGTGTTTCTGGGATGAACAGCAGCGATGAAAAAAAATGCAATAATAAATACTTGAAACAAAAAGATTTTATTTGTATTCTTTTATTATTACTCACTCTGTCGTTCATGAATATAATTTTTCAATAATATAAATATATTTTTTTAAATTCAGTAACAAAACATGCAGTGATTAGAGAGCCAAAAAATATAACATACAGAAAATTTAATTTAATTTTAATTTTAAAAATGTATTAGGCCTACATTCTAGTGACATTAAAGAAACTGTCACATTTTACACACCAAGTGGCCAAAATACAGTGACAAAATGCTCTTTTCTTCATTACTATGTAAAAAAAAAAAACAACTGATTTAATTAGAGTAACTTAAACAGCCCAACATTTGACTATCCGGTCAATGCATCAGCAGAAAATCTGAATAATCGCGTTGAACGGCTGCACATTGTAAGATTTTAGCTTTTCTTCTTACCTGAACATCTTCTAAAGAGTGAGGTATTCCATGGATAGGGATTGAATCCGTGAGTCCAGTATCAATGCCGTGACCCGAGGGTAGAAGTACTTCTCTACGGTACTCTCGACATAGTTGATGCGGTAACCCGCGGTGTTGGTGCAGCAGGCTGCTCTCCTGACTTTGTCGCTGGCCGGGCCATCCCGGGTGTTGTGGTTGAGACTGGGCATGCAGAGAGTTGATGGAGTATGGGTCATTTACGTGAGAGTAAGGGTCCTGAGACTGCGGATAGATGGGCTGGTAGGGTGGCGGAAAGTATGGCGGTTGGAAGTCTGAATTGGGCGTATGAGACAGCGGAGGAGCGCTGGTGTACGGAGACTGGCCCACGCTGCCCAGCTGGGGTAACCGGGCTGTGCCATTGCTGGTGCCGTCATGGCGATCCTTTGGAGAGAGAGAACGATAAAGTGTCATTTTAGATCTCTTATACATATTTTTTATTTTTATTATTATTGTTATATTATTATTAATATTATTTCCATTGATAATATTTTATTAGTAGGCATATTATTATTATTATTATTATTATTATTATTATTATTATTATTAATGACAGTAATAATAATAATAATAATAATAATAAGACCTTAATATAACCAGAAGTGATATGTTATGGCTCGAAGGGCGCTAGCCTAATTTTCATTTCAGCAGGAAAGCGAACAACCATTTGATTTGTGGGAGAACAATACTAACAAGAATAATAAATATAGCCTAACAAAAACATTCTAATTATTAATATTTACACTATCATACTTAAAATGTACGTCAAATGTTTGGTTTTCGTTTACCAGTTAAAATCCTACCGAAAGGCAAAGGAAATTAACAATTAACCACAGCTCACATGAAGAAAATCTTTGTAATAGCCTTTGATACTACCATGAACGACTTGCATGATGGAACAGAGTAAACGACAGGATGAAACAACAACAACAATCGGAAGTAGGCTAAATGTTGAGTGCAGAAAGATCTGTACTCCCGACATTCACTCACCATCGCGGAAAAACTGTGCACTAACATCTGTGAAGATTCCCGAGGACTTCAAAAGACGTGAAATTCAGAAGGACAAATCAAAAACGAACGTGCAAATTAAATCAAGCCAACAATAATTGTAGGGCGAGGTGGCGGTGGCCAGCGTTCAAATAAAGCAATAATCCATCAGAATCTGGGTAAATTCCCACTGTTCTTCGTCTGCCCTTTAGATGCAATGCTTTTCTCTAAAGTTTCTTAGATCCCCTTGGCGTCTCCCGGCTCTGTCAGTAAGCTGTTCCCTCGCTTGAGCTCATGTTAGCACAAATGTGCCTCTTCCTCTGCACTCCTAATAGTAGATATTCATGACTATTAATATTACACGAATACTTAATAAGAGAAGAATGGTCGGAAATCGAGCGTGAAGCGAGGAAGCAACTCAAGGCAGACTGCACTAAATGACGTCCATTGAATGAGGAATCAGTATATCTAATCAGATGAGGAGAGAGGGAGTGAGTGGGAGAGAGAGGGAGAGAGAGACAAAAAAAGAGGGACATTCTCCTGCGTCTGACGAATCAGAGAGAGGGGGGAACATTTTAAAAGGTTCGAGGGCAAGCAAAAGTGAAAGAAAGACAGAACGAGGGGGGAAGAACACAAGGAAGGAAACAATATGCACCTCCGATTCTGGTGAAAATCCAGCAAACGCTGAGGGCATCTGGGCTGGCACATTTTTACTGTTCACTGGATGCTCGTCTACCTCATTGTTTTTCATATTAATCCTCGTCTGTTCGTTCTCCATGGCCCACTAGAATCCCTCGCCACGAATTTACGCCGATGCAGATCAACTCGCCGCCAGAGCGCATATTTAATAAACTTTACTGCTATTTATCTTACATATTTTGCTCAGCGTCCATGATATGCGCAATTACAAAACTGAGCTATTTATTACAGTCAAAACTAGTCTGTGTGCTGAAGAAACTCGTAAAGACACGTGGAGAAACAGAGGTTCATTCCTGATCATGGCGTGTGATTCTCTGCGAAAACACGTTTTACTGGCTTCGCCACTCCGCAAACTACTCCCATATAACTGCATTCACCACAAACACAACATAGAGAGGGGAAAGACATGAAGAAGAAAAGGAAAAAAACGAATACACTTTAAATGTAATTTGACTACTACTGAAATGCACGCGTGATTGATGATAATGTGTTTTTGACAGTGAACAAACTTATCAAATTTACGTTTGTAAATGTAAATTTATAATGTACATTTACAAACGTAAATTTGGTAAGTTTGTCAAAAATTATTATTATTATTATTATTATTATTATTATACAGAATTTTAGGCAATTTATGTTCAACGTGTATTTATTATTATCCTTATCCTAATTTTTGTTGTTATTATTATTATCATCATCATCATTATTATATTATTATTATTATTATTATTATAATTATTATTATTTTTATTATTATTATTATTATTATTATGCTGGAAACAATTAAGCTATGTGCTATGGATCATGCCGTTTTAATCACTTATCACAAAATTGCATTTATCACTTCTTACTCTAAATTAAATAGCAGCAAAACAGCAACTCAGTAAAATAAAACAAACTGAACAAGAAAAGTTAAACCGTTCCAAAATTAAATAAATATCATGCAACATTTTGTATCAAAAGCCTGGTTAAGCCGCTTACCTCGAAGTCTTCATATTTAATATTATCAGTTAATTTCCAAAGCATTTTCATTGGTTGTGGATAGAGTGCAGTGCGCCTTCGCTTGAGTTTGACACAGTGCATACAAGGCTCGAGCTGCGCGCTCAGATCTCCCTCTAATGGTGGAAGAGAGAGACTCGATCGCTACTGTAATAACCCTCATTAGCATATCAAGAGAGCAAAGCCAATGAATATACACAGGTAGAAACTGCAACGAGAATTCCAGCAAGAATACCTTCACTGCGTTTCATTTGTATTTCAAAAGGGAACGGTAAATTACAGGGGCTAATATAAGTGGTGAATGAGAGCTTCTCCTGTTTATTTGAATTAATCATCCAGTTGGGATAATTCATGCACTTGAACCATGAACAAATAATCTTTCAAACAGTATTCATAAATTTCGAATTTAGGCTACACCTCACGAGCAGTTTGTAAAATAGGCTGTTTATTAAACAACACGCTTTTGTTGCATTTTCTTGATTCGGTTGGCCAAAATAAAATTGCGCCCAGTCTGGCAACTGTAAAATGTTGTTTTAGTCCTACAGTGAACGTTTGCCTGTAAAATACTCGCAATAATGTTATGCTAAAAGTCGATTCTTCAGTAAGCATACATCTATTTACAACGTGTAACGGCGCAATTTGATAAATGTAAATAATTAACACAACAACATGGCTTGTTAAATGTGAATGAGGTCAGAAGACAGGTCGCCGAGTCTAAGGCGTTGTCTTTCCATTACCTCCATTACCATTTTTGGTGGGGTGAGTCCAGTTGTCATTAATGAGAGGCCGAAAGAAACTAAGACACAATGATGATTAGGAGAGGCAGAGAAACGCGCAGTAGATATGAATGGGGTGTGCTGCTTTGTTGTTCGCTGCTTATTGATTGGGGGTCCGCATCGCTGAAACCAGTCGCACAAAAGAAAATTAAGAACTAGTCTGCATTCCTAAAACTTTGTCGCAATTTTCATAATGAGAAAATTGTATACTCGTGTGACAAAAATCTAAAATCCCTTGTGTTATTTTTTACTCTGGACCACAATACTTAAGGACAGTGCACAGGGACGCAGTGCACAGTAAAACAGTGTGATAACAAACGTAGAGAGAAAATAGTAATATAGTTTTTCCCATTTATCCTGCCATAGAAAAATGTATACGAAGGCCTGCAAAGACCGAACAATAAAAAAACAGCAAATAGACTAAAATAAAATAATTAAAGCAGAAAGTAAAATAGCCTAAATAAGTAGGCATATTCATGTTCTAACAGCAAAGTTGCCCTTTTCTGACTACATAAAGAGTGTTTTTTTAAAGAGAAATCTGATCATTTTCCTCACCCCTTTCTTCACTCAGTCTCTAACGGAGATCTAGGGTGATACAGTTTTAGCTCGTAGCTTTTTATTTAAAGGCTTTTAATCATTAACTGTTATATATATAAAACGTTCATCAGAAAAGGTTTAATACTCATTAAAAGTAAAAGCAGCATCACCCTCATATCTTAAGGAAGAGAACGTACCTGCCAGTCTCCCATTTTGCCCATTAGTGACATTCTTGTCTCTTCTTTCTGAATGTGGTACATGACACAATATCATTGGGTCTTGTGTCCTTAAGCAAAATTCCACTTTACCTGAACAAAATCTACTCACCTGGCAATAAAAACAGAGAACCACCTCACGGCGCATGCGCTCTACTATGGGCACGTGTACGACAACGACACCTGAAAAAGGTAAAAGTTGAGATTCCTGCTTCAAGAGCAGGAGCAGTGTGACATTTCCCACTTTTTGTTTTAATTTTGACAATGTTAAAATATTTGCATATTATATAATTTTGCGTCATGAGACAGTTATCCCTAAACAAATGTTTGTTTAATCATTTTCACTTGATTAACATTCACTTTTATTAAGTCATACTGGTATTTCTTCCTGTCATTTTGATCATCGAAAGAGTTATTGAGTGAAATCTAAATAAACACTCTAACCACCGTGTCGGTCTGGGAATATATCAACTTTTTATCAACGGCTTAAAAAATTAGATATTCTGGTGTGCTGCAAGCGTGCAATATGGGTACCCCTGTCGCTTTGTTACATCATTTAACTGTATAAATTATTAACACATGTTAATGTAAGTAGAGTTGTAGAATTACAAATTAACCTAAGTGGAAGCGATAAATTAATTTCAGAAAGCGGCATTAAACTATATGCGCAAAAATGCATAGACAACATCAGTCTGATATCAAATTTGTATTCAGTGTTGTCATTCTAATGTTTTTAAAAATATATTTTTTTTATTACGGCACAACTTAAAGGTCTAGAAATGCTATAACAGGCTAGAATGTAGAATTTAAACGGACAATTGATTCTTATCGTTGTTGCTTGCTAATATATATATATATATATATATATATATATATATATATATATATATATATATATATATATATATATATATATATATATATATATATATATATAATTAATATTATTATTATTATTATCGTTGTATATTGCTGATACATAGCCGAGCAAAACATCAGCTTGTGTCTGATTAAATGTCTCCGAAAAAGCACCATTATAATCCAGCTCCATTAAAAATTGGCAAAATCAACAAAATTATAAAGTTCTAGCTTACATCAGTATTAACTATTGCAAATGTAAGTACAATCAAAGCAGGTTTTCTTTGCATGACAGGCCAGCAGTGAAATATAAAATAGCCTACTCTTTTAGTCTGCACATTTTATGAAATAGTGTTAGTTCAGAGATCAAGAAAACGGGTTCTCTCTTAAGTCATCTAACGTTCTCTTGGGCCCTCTATTGGACAATGTTAGAAGTAGAATGTTTCTCTATCACATTTCCATTGACAAATCCCAAGGGATGCCTTTATTATCGCATTTTGCTTTCTTTACTGAGGCTGAACGACAGCCTGACATATTTCTAATGTGCTTAAATGTAAGCCTGTTTAGATTCTGATCATAGTTTAGACTAGCCTACTTTTTTAACGAGTAGGTACATGAATGAATAAATAAAAAAAATAAAATAAAAAAATAAAATAAATAGATAAATATATGCCTGACCCACAGAAACACATCATATTACTTAATGTGACAGTTTAACTAGTTTAGAATCGAGAGATCTGTCGTTCGTAACCATGTTGAACGACTGCAGAGACCCGCAACAAAAGACAAACGTTTCTCATTTAATCATCTGGCACCATCTAGTGTACATTTAAAAAAAAAGTATAAGGGGTAGAAGATTAAGCTGAAACAATTTTTAAAAAGAGAAAAAAACTTTTAGGCGCATGGCTGGAAGAAAACAGTCATTATTATATAATATCTGCTAATATCTGTTGTATCTGCGTACGTTTAGCTTTAAGAAGCCTTGTTAAATAAATCGGCAGTTTAATTTTTTTCTGATTTAGTTTTAATGACATGCTACAAATGCTACAGTTTCTTTATGTAGGCTAAAGTTGTGTTGAAATGAAAAAAAAAAAAGTACCATGAAAAACATTATACAAATAAACTTGATTAACTGTAATTAATTAACTTTTAGCTCTGCTATAGACCAGAATGAACAAATATGACAGATTGCTGTGTTGCTAAACTGTTTGATTTCTAGTTGAAGTGTCTTCGTGGTGAAAATCTGTTATTAGGATAATTAAAATATAGCACATATTTACACATATATAAAATATAGCTAATATATTTGAACATGTACATATTTGTAACTCCAGTGGTTGAAAAAGATATATCTGCAGCCATTTTTGCAATATTTTGAAGTATTTTGCAAATAGGACATATTTTACATATGTAAAATTAAATATAAACTTGCATTCCATATTATGAATAACTAAATTTGAATTTTATTAGTGCTATCGCAACAGATTAAAAAAACTTAAATTAATAGAAAAGAATAGTAGTCATCTGAAGCATAGCTCACTGTCTGTCATAAGTTTTCATCAGTCCGTTCTTGTGGATTTGGCCATAGGTTCTCATACACATCACAGTGAATGCTTCCATTAGCCAAGCATCTTTGAACGTTCTGGCATGTTAAAGCCAGTCTTATGTCAGTTACAAGGGATTTTCAAGCATAGGTCAAACATGAAAATGTTATCAGTAAAAGAGTACCATATCTGGCAAAGTATATGAAGATGAAATATGGCATCTATTGATATGGGTCATGTTCTGTGGTAATTGCTATCATCTGACCTATAGTGAAATGTTCTTGATTTAAACAAATACATCAGTCTCCATATAACTATGCATCAAAATGCAAAAGTCCCTTTTAATTTTGTGCTAGTATCAGTTTACTTACATAATTAGAATTTAATGACTACACTGTTAGTGTCAGGTGTAATGTGTGAGTTACATTGTGAAATGGCATTGATTAATATTTTAATTTGAACAGTTAGTTTAAGTTTAATGAACAAAGTATCTTTGATTTAGTTGTATTGTATCCAATTGTCGTTATTGTTGTTATTGTTTGGAACACCCACCCCCTCACTGACAAAGGTCCAGAATTTGTCCTATACATAAGCTCATTTGTCTTTTTTTGACTGCTAGGCTATCATGAATAGTAAAAATAACCTACCGAAAAAGGTTTTAAGACCAAGCCGAACCCTGGTGTGACTTCAGCTAATCAGTTTTGGCCAATGCAAACAATTGTTGAGTCCAAAATACAGCTGTGCAAAAGAATATCCCACATAAGCAAAGTCATCTTTCGCTACTGTATTCTTTTGCTACTTTTATTCTAAATCTTGGACCTTATTCTTGAAACAAAGTTTGACCAAGTGAAGCACCAAAAGCAGCCCATATTAAAATTAATTTGAATACTATTAGAGGCTCTGAATTCTTCTTCTTCTTCTTCTTCTTATTATTATTATTATTATTTTATTTTGGCTATTGTTATTCATTAATTTTCAAATGCATTTTTTTTACAAGAGAGGCTCTTAATTATTATTATTATTATATTTTAATTTTTGTTATTTAAATGGCCAAATTCTAAGGAAAGTTCATTGTTTTTTTATTTGCCTAATAAATTACAATAGGCTACCGTTTTTAATTTAAAACTTTATGATATGTGATGTTATGAATTTGTTTTTAAAAAAATAAACATTTCTTTGTTCCAAATATTTTGGAAATATTTTGTGCATCAAAAAGTGTGGTAAGAATGACCATCCGGCAAGCTAATTCAGCTAAAAATAGAGCTTAAAATGTCACTAAATTCAGTTTTTAAATCTCATAATTAAGTAGAAAATGAGACGAGTAACTGCAAAACAGGTCCACCCCTTTTACCTGGCTGACCACGCGATTGATAATGATTGTAAAAAAAAATATATATATATATGTAAAAGTTTCTACAGAATACACGATGAGAATACAGAAAGGGAAACATTAGTAAAAGTAATGCATTTCTATAAAATATATTTAACATTTAGTAAAAGTTTAGACATAATATCATTTATCAAGCATATACAAGAAAAGAAATGTGAAAGGAAAGCAAGGTGGCGGGAGGCTGTTTATTTCACTTTAAAATGTTCAAAGATTTAACTTCATTTCCCATAAGTAAACAGGAGAAACGTTGTAACGCAACACGTCACGTGCGTAAAATTTCATTGGTGTTTGTGTGTCAGTCTTTATGACGTAATAAGGAACTTCGCACATTACGAGTTGACTACACGAAGCAACCAAGGACATCCAGCAGATTAGACTCTCAAGCTGCAAGTATTAGTCTAATTTTAATAAACACATTACACTGGTGTATCTTGAGTAATCAAATACGCTGAATAAACACCGCGCCGCTCTCTGCTATCACGGTTGTTAATAGAAATGCAAGCTCACGCTGAGATAAGCTGAAGTTTATCAGTGACGTTTGAGTGTGTGTATATCATTCAGACTGTCACTTTTCATTGTTATGGTTGATTGTTTGATCATTGTATAGTGTGGTTCATCACGCTGCTCATGAATTCTACTGCAGTTGTCGTTTTTATACAGGTGTGCTTTGGCATTCAGTTGACAGGGGCTGTAAGCTGTCGGCGTCTGAGGTTTAAATGTGTCGATATGTGTCCACAGGTGTTAGGGATGGCAGTGGATTGGGCTGGATATGGATACGCAGCGCTAGTTGCATCTGGTGGAGTCATTGGATATGTTAAAGCAGGTAATGAGAATGCTCGATGAACATATTTTATTCCAAACCTTTAACCCGGATTTGCTGGTGATTGTTTTTTCATGCTATAGTAGGCTGCTTTTACATTAAGGTAACGTTAGTTTTATATTCGCACATTCGTTCATTTATCTGTCTCTATATTGTTTACCACGCTAATTTGAATATTCGGTCATGATTAGAACGCAAGTATGACTTTAAAACAACATTAGCACTGTCTAATACAGGGGTTCCCAAACTTTTCAGCCCGCGACCCCTTAAATAACAATGCCAGTGACTCACGACCCCCATCTTTCAAGGTGGTCATACAGCAAATATACAAACGTTGCACACATAACTATCGATAGAGGTAAAGTTGGTTTTATATTCGCACATTCGTTCATTTAGAAGTCTCTGTATTGTTTACCACGTTACTTTGAATATTCGATCAGAATTAGCATGCAAGTGTGACTTGAAAACAGCATTAACACTGTTTATTTGACTGAACAATGTTGTACTTTGATAGTCAGTGGCTGCTAATATGATTTCGCTGTTTAGAGCTTGCAAATAATACTTTTATGAAATTTATATTATTAAGGAAAAAATCTGAATGTGCGAATATAAAACTAACTTTACCACTATTAACTATCGGCATATACAAACACGAGCATATACACAATACAAACATGCAACAGTCTATTAAAATATAACGTTTTTTTCAGTCATTTATTAATTGAATTACATTTCAAAATGGCTGATTTTTATTTGTATGTTGTTGTTATTTCTTTAACACAACTATTAACTGTCTTCTGTGGGTTATGAATAAAATATGGTAATTCAAATAGTTTAATAAAATGTATTTGAGTTTTGGAAATCACCAAGCGACCCCTCGACATTGTCCACTTTTAGAACCACTGATCTTATAGACTGTGAACAATGTTGTACTTTGATAATCATCAGCTGCTAATATGATTTCCCTATTTATTATTGGCAAAGAATACTTTTATGAAAATATATCATTAAGAAGAATGTCTGAATATCCAAATATAAAACCACCTTTACCTCTATAAAGTTGATTTCATATTTACAAATTCAGACTTTTGCCTTAATAATAACATTTCAGAAAAGTATTCACTGCAAATTCTTAATAGTAAAGTCATATTAGCAGCCAATCACTATCAAAGTACAACATTGTTCACTGTCAATTAAATAGTGCTAATGTTGTTTTGAAGGCATACATGTAACTTCAGTCCAAATATTCAAAGTATCATTGTTAACAATACAGAGAGCATGTCTGTTATCACTGAACAAGTGTGTGTATATAAAACCAATTTTACCTCAATTAGTTTTACCCTTATGAAATTTAACCATGGTTTTAGTACAAAATAATAAAAAAAAGCCTGTTTTTTTCCAAATGTATTTTTTCTATTATAAAATCATGTCTTTGTCTGTAACAAAACTATGGTTGATTATAAGAAGAGAAACCTGTTTGATAAGACTGTATTTATTTATTTACTGTTTTATGTGGAGTGATTATTTATTTGTTGGATAATAACATGATCCAGAACTGAACTGAACCACTGAATTTGAAAGTGTTCTCAGTGTTTTAGTAATCTTTTCTTCTAACTGATTTGTCTTTTAGGCAGTGTCCCGTCTTTGGCAGCAGGGCTTGTCTTTGGAGGTTTGGCTGGTTTTGGTGCTTACCAAACATCACAAGATCCTGGAAATATTTGGGTGTCTTTAGGTTTGCATTTATTTCCGGATCTATATATTCTGTTTCTGTATCTTAAAGCAGCTTGCATTTATAAATTAGGTCATACTGTTTACTACAACCATGTGTCTTCAGTGTTTTTTTATTATTATTCCCCCAGCTGCATCTGGGACGCTTGCTGCTATCATGGGGAAGAGATTCTACAACTCGCGCAAAATCATTCCAGCTGGTCTCATTGCTGGAGCGAGGTAACTAACACATCTCAAAGTAAATTAGTTTGAGAAAGGATATCCATTATTTTTAATCTCCCAAATCCCTTTTACACAGCAGTCATTTTATGCTAACATTGCTTTTAACAACATATCTAATTTTAACCTTTGTCCCATTACTATTAGCGGTTTAACTCACAAACCCTCCACAGTATCAGTTTTTGAAACTCGTATGAAATTATTATTTTATTTTTTTGAGTTTTTGCAGTTAAACTCCAAATTTATGCGCAAGAACTCTTTTTAAAAAGATTTTATTTACACTTTCATATGGACTCAGTCAAAAGTGTAAAGGTGAAAAATAATAGGTAATGCGCTGAGTTGCTTGAAATCAATGTAAATATGTGATGATTGAAGTTGATCTAGATGTTGACCTCGCTGTAATGGAGTAATAGCAGCAGGACAGTTATAACCATAAACAAGTTTGCAAAAAAAGGTGTTCATTTTTTTGTATGTTTTGCATCGGGAACTCACTAAATATGCTTCGTAGAAGAGGGTAATTATAAGACACTTGCTTTTACTTGTGCTTTTGTGTGCTGTTTGTATAGAGTAGCTGCACAGAGGTCACATGTAACAGTACAATATATTTGTCAAGGTCTGTTCACACCACATCTTGCTTCAGTTATCTCTCCTTCACGCAATTAGAAGGAAAGTGCCACTTAAAGGGACACTCCACTTTTTTTTTTTAAAAAAGCCTCAAGTCTTCTAGAATTAAACCGTGGACATAACCCATTTTTTGAATACATTCAGTTGATTTCTTGTTCTGGAGTGGTCCGCTTTTGCTTAGCATAATGTATCAAACTGGTATTGACCATTAGCATTTAGTTTAAGTTTTGGTAAATGTCCTGTTTAACGCTTTAGTCTTCTGTAGTTGCATCGTATAATAAAGCCATTGAAAAACGATTGTTTTCTACTCCAGTATTAACAAAAACTATACTCTCATTCCCGCATAGTAGTCAGGAAACTTGAAACTTGGCATATTAGGCAAACAACTAAACTAAACAATTTTGTTTATTTAAAAAAAAAAGCTAAATGACCGTGGCTAAACGCCATATAATACTCAATATTGTGGACAGTTTTGCTTGAGCAGGAGTCGTTAAGCCACAAGAGAAGTAAAAAAAAAAAAGGCAGAAAAATACGTGAAATACAGACTGAAACGCCAATTCAACCACCCAACTGCAGTTTAAAGTATGTTTTTGATACTGATAAACTAAATACTTGGTTTAGTAAAGTGTCGCTAAAGTTTTAATGGATGCTATGCTATGTCTTACTGTTATTGTTATTACCTTGATTATAGAGTGGTCCATTAGGTGGACATTGAAACAAACTAGGTGCACTCGTCACATTGATTAATTTAATACTGTATTTCTGATGTAAAGTCAAAATCATCAACATCCTGATGTAAAGGCATCATTTATTCCTAACACCAAGAACAATTCTCATCATTTTAAATAATCAATGGATATATTTTTTTAAATAATGTAAAATAAATTGTTTATTTGAAGGAATTTGAAGAAACGCAATTAAACAAAAATGCTTTATTTTGTGGAAAACAGTGATAAATAAACAGCAGTGGTTGTGGTGTATATAATGGTTTAAAGAAATATTGTCGCAGAAGCTTTGATATACATTTGCATTCACTCTGCCATGGTGCAGCACTTATCTTTTGTGGATTTTAGGTAAATAATATTCTAGAAAACTTGTCTTTCTGTGGCTGAAAGGGTCATCCCTTTGGCCTTAATCTGGACAACCTGCTTTCGAAAGTTTTCATCTCACAATAATGCAAAGTCAGAGAAAACTGCAAGTTATTAATGTTATAGGGCTATGCAATCATATTATGCTATAGCGTGGTGTTGCAAAATACGTAGTTTACAGTAATACTTCATTCATCATATAGATGATCAATCTGGATACAGGCCGAAATTTGAATAACAGCATGGTGAAAAAGTTGCAAGCTTAAAAGTAGTGTTGACATGTAGCGTTTTATTTCAGTATTTTATGTTGCGCCTGCAACAATTAGTTTTCAAAAAAGCTTTATATTTCATTGATATATCCACGTTCTTAAACATTTGCCCAGAATCTCTACCAAAAGTGAGAAAAATAAAAAGATTTGAATGCGTATATTTGAGCATATACTTTAAAATGTCAAACAGAAATAATCCTCATGTGGACAGTACCAACTAATTGAATATATCGTTATCAGGACACACGATGACTTGTATCACGACAGGAGATTTTTGTCATCGCCCAACCCGGCTTTCTCTTTCATATGTCATATTTATGCTTAACTACCTTAATAGGACTAAGCACTAACCTCAAAATTTAGGTAGTTTGTTCTTATTTGATCTCCACTGTACTGCTGCTGTTCACCAACAATAGTCAATTTTGTAAAATTTTACAGAGGAAAGGCAAGTTCACTCAATAGCAAATTCCTCATTTACTCACCCTCATTCGTCATTTTAAACCTGAATGACTTTTTTTGCTCCAATGGCACAAAACATTATGGTTATAAACCTAAGACTCAAGTAAAAAAAAAAAATAGACTTATCATAAAAGTACAAAAGCCTTTACAGCTTTACTTTTGTCGTGAAGCAGTTTAGAGGAAGGGGAAAAAAGATTTCATCATAAATATTCCTAACTATTGCTTGGTGTACTTTAAATGTGTGTTAATTTAATCCTTTAACCATTTCTTGCAGTGTCCTGATGCTGGCAAAACTTGGAGCTGGAATGTTACAGAAACCTCAGAAATCATGATACTGAAACAAAAATCATGTCTGCTATTGTTCAAAGTGATCATTCTTTCTGAACAACATTATAGGTATTTTTTTGTAAAAGATGTACAATTAAAAAAAATCTCTAAATTAAAAACTTTTGTTTAAAATAATGGCCTTCTTGTTCTTAAATAATACTATATTGTTATAAAGATTGATGCTAATATCAGTAATTACACTGAAATAAAAAAATGCTGCCGTGTAACGTGAATTAGTACTGCATTAAAAACAACAAGAATAAAATTAAAATTTGCATTTAAAAACGTTTAAAGGGAAACAAAATAGATGCAGTATATAACATAAGATATAGATTTGCCCATTTCATGTAAAAGAGTAGCAGGCATCTGAACAAGACGATGATTAAGTTGATTAAACTGTTAAGTTTTTAAACAGCCAGCGTTCACAGGTTCTTGCCTTTATTGAACAATGACGAAGCCATGGGCTTACACGGTGTGGTGTGGATCTATCCTAGTTGCTCCTCAAAGAAAAAGATGCGATGTGATGTGTTTATACAGCATTTCCGAGCGTTGAAAGTAGTCCTCGTGGCATTAAAACTAACGATGGCTTCCATATTTTGCAGCCCAGTCAATTCGCCCATGCACTGGCTGAACTGATGGCGCATGAGTGATAAGATTGGCTGAATTTTTGCCCAGGGCTGAGTAGCTTGTTCCTTTAAGCTGGGTTCGTTCTGCTCTCCTTTTCCATCCATCATAATCTGAAAAGAAAGAGCTTTTCAAGCTTGTGCAAAATCATGTAAAGTCCAAAATGAACAATTTACAAGTGCCAAATAAATATACAACATTGTATTATTATTCATTTGAAATAAAAATCAAGCATGCAAGATTGGCAACATTCATTTTGGAGCCAGGGACTCGTGATTATTATTTTAATAGACTGCTATTGATCTAAGCTTTTACCTTCAGAGTTATCATTGACTGAAACTGTAGAGGAAGGTTTGGACTTTGAAGGTTTAGCTTTGCCAGTTTTACAGTCAGCAGTGGCAGAAAGATCAACTAAGAGCAGATAGAAATGAAACAGGTTTGAGTGGACAGACAGAATGAATGAATGCAGAAAGATATGACAGACACATGCCATATTTTGTAAAGAGCTAGAAAAGGCTAAAATCTTGAAGGCTCTAAGAGAAATTCAAACTATTGGGGTCAGTAAAAAGGTTTGAATAAAGGTGAACTGTGCAGATTGTGTCAGGTTTTCAAGAGTTAAAAATAAATTAAACAAATGGACAATCCCGCCAAAAACCCACACGATTAATTTGAAGCAATGTTCCCATGTCAGACTTATCATAATACAAATCTGCTTTTATTTGTACTTATTTGATTTGAGTTTTATTAGTCTTAATTATTATATTGCTATTTCACAAAGTCAACTGCATTGCAGTGCGAGTACAGTGAATTATTACGTTCTTTAAACAAAACGTTATCACTGTGAAAACTACACACTTCACCTTTAAATGTCCAAGCCATTAAGAAAAGCATAAAATGGTCATTTCAAAATGTGATCAGGCAAAGTCAAACGCAGAAATAATAAATTAGTAGATGCTGTAAAGTGTAAAACTCTTACGTGCATGTTGGTGACCGAGAGGAGCGAGCTGAATCCTCTGGCCTACGGAACCCACTTCCTTCTTCTGAAAAGAAGGTATGTATCCTCCAGAGAGATTGTATGTTGTAGTTACAAAGTTTCCTGTGAGTAGAAGTGACAAATTTTATTCAATAAAGAGGAGATAACATCTAGGGTTGCACAATACATCATTTCAGCATCGATGTCGCACTGTGTGTATATGCAATGGTGACATCACAGGATATGTAATGTCAAGTTGGGATTATAATAACTAGCCACCACAGTTCAGAACATGGGACTTGTGGGATCATCGCAAAATATGACACTAATAGAGTGAAAGATTTCAAGCAAATTTAAACAGAGCAATTAAAAAGTTAACAAAGATTAATTGTATTTAATTATTTATACAATGAAGACCATGCTGTGTTATTTTACATTTGATTATTGAATTTCTGTACCTAAAGACTGTAAAAATCCCCAGAAAATCATAAAACAGTTCATTTTAATTTATATCTTTATTTATTTGTATTCATCTGTCATTGTTATTTATTGTATTTAATGCAGATAATTCCCTTCAAAATAATCCCAATCCCAAATCTAAAATGACGTAATCTTTCCAAATAGAGTTACAAGTCATCTAGTCATATTTGCATCACACATTAGCACCAATTAGCAACACATTAGCTGTTTCAACCAAAAAATGTGAATTCATTTCATGCAAAAAACTGAAATATCCAAAGCAATCTCACAGCAATTCGTAACTTTTTGGTTTAGTGGCTAATTTGTATGAATTTGTTCGATCTAATTTGTACAATTTAGTACGATTTGCTCATCACCCGATGACGGTTGGGTTTAGGGGTGGGTGCCACGCCTCAATTTTAAAATCGTTCATTTTCATCCTACTGAACTCATACAAATTAGTTATTAAATTGACAAAACATAAAATACTTTTTTCTCGTGAGATCAGGCTGGAATATTGCATAAAAGATGTGTAAATAAAGCAACGTTTTCATCCAAAGAGAAACTAAATCAAAATCACTGCCTGATAAACTGCAGCTAAATATCTACTGTAAAATCTTTATTTAATAAATGACTTGCACCTCAAGAATATGCTGACATGCAATGAATGATGTTTGAAGGCGTGAGACCTGGAGCCCAGATGCTCTTGACACTTTTGAAGGTAGCCTAATCAATAATATGACAACACTAATAATAAAATGGGTAAGGCCAAAACAACACTTCAGCTTTTCCATGAAAATTTCAAATCATTTATGGTTTGCACATAATATGGTGAATAAAAGTTTAGACAAAATTCTTATTTTTCTTAAATATTTATCAGCAAGAAATATATTCTTTTTTTAAGGGCCATGTTTACATTCAGAGAACAGCATTCACAGTGGATCTTTCAGTCCATAATATTGTAAAGATATTACTGTAAACTTAGTAATTAAATCATTTTGACTGAGGTATGTCTTTAAAAACTTAGAGTACTGCTGATGATACTAAGCTTGCCATCTGAATAAACATAAACAAAGAACACTGATCACACACTTACCAAAACTGTAGAGACAGGACAATGAACACCAAATGAAACAGCGTCTTTTTTTTTCTTTTCTTTTTTCATAAAGGAGTCGAGTGGCAAATTCGGATTTCACCATTACCAGATTTGAAAAGCTCTGGGGTAAAAAATGTTCCTGGTCCCACTTTATATTAAGTGTCCTTAACTACTATGTACTTATATCAAAAAATAAATACAATGTACTTACTGTGTTCATAAAGTATTTGAGAACACTTCTGGGCCCGGTTTTTCAAAAGGGTTAATCCAGATCAAGTTGATCCGGATTTAGTAATACTGTTTTTTCAATCTGTGATAACATATTCCAGCTTACTTTTTGAGCCAGTTTTTCAAAGCAACATCGGATTGGATCAATCTGATCCAGATAGGAACTTTTCAGGATTACTAAATCTGGATTACTAGTGCTCAATCACAATGTAGATAGATAGGCCTGTGTACAGAGCAACAAATATAAAAGCCAGTGTGGGGTCAATATAACTTTATTTTTATTTGAAATGAAAACTAAGAAAATTTAATAAATAATAATATTATAATAATAAAAACAAGAAAAACCCCACCCCATCCTCTTCCAGCAGTCCGCTCATCTGAGACCTACAACACTGTACATTGAGGATATTTATAATAAGTTTCAAATATAGATGTAAATAAAAAAAAAGACTTAATGTCAAAAACTCCACAATAATTTCACACTTCCTCATCTGATGTGGAGAGACCAGCTTGCCTTGGTTTGGTGCAGTTTGGTCAAAGTCAGTTGTTCCTCTGCCAGATGAAGCTGTGCTTCTGCCCTTTCAGTCTCTTTTTGCAATTGTTGAAAGAGATTTCTAAAATCAGGGATTGTCATTCTTTGCAAAATTTTTTTTTTGGTTATTCTGTAATCATTACATGCATCACTAATAAATATACTAATTAATATATACAAAAAATTATTGATTTTGGTCAATTTTGACAGCTGTTTGGGGGATTATTTTATGAGGCCAAACTCTTTCTACTTTGCTGTAGGCCTATACTGAAAGGCTCAATACGTTAAAGCCTATAATCACTATAGCCTGACGGATGAACAAATAAAATTAAAACCTTATTATTAAATAGTACATCTCGTAAAAAACTGCATGATCCAAAAATAGTACTATTTAATAATTTTGTAAAGTTTTCATTACATGTTGGGCATGAAATCCACGCTAAATCCACCCTTCTGATAGGATCAGTTTAATCCAGGTTTTTTGGATCAAAGCGATCCGAATCTTACAAAAAAGGTCTGAAAAACCCAAACTAAAGGTTTGATCCGGATCAAAACCAAGATTGGATTACGTGATCTAATCCGATTATGTAATCCGTTTTTCCTTTTGAAAAACCCATTTTCAAGATTTGATACAATCCCTTATACAAAATCCTAGTGGATTACTTTTTGAAAAACCGGGCCCTGGTGCTCTTTGAGTTGGGATAGGGGCTGGGTTTGGGACAGGTTTGGTGGTGTAGGTAGGTTTAAGGGTGGGTTAAGGTGTAAGGGATGGTCAGCAGTTTATTTACAAATGTAATTACATACAGGTATTTAATCAAGCATAAGTACACAATAAATACAAGTATTTTCACAATAAGTACATTGTAACAAACTATTAATTCCTGTGTAAGTACATATTAGTTAAGGCCACTTAATATAAAGTGGGACCATGTTCCTTGCAAACAAATTTTTGTTGCGTGCTAACAGACCACTGTAATCCACAAATGTGGGTTCACAGGCGAGTTGTGCTCTCAACGCAGGGAAATGGAAACAAAACCTTTGTTGCGACACATTTATAAACACAACACTGACGACCCATCTCTCTGAACAATTCTTCTTCTTCCACTTGTTTTGATTACAGTTGCCAACACACTGTGGCATCTCTCTGCTGTCTGAACACTTCGAAGCTATATCATGCATATTAATGAAGCGGCATCTCGTTCCCAATAGAGCATTGCTAATTGGTTCGAACCAAGTCTTTCTCATAAATTGATGCTGAAAACTCAAAGACGTCACGTTGTACCGGCCGGTACAGACATCCAGTCTCCACACTGGAATTTACACAAGGATCTCATGGCCTTGACGCAGCATCAAAATTTATTTCAAATCGGAAGAACAAATTTGCTTAAAATAAAGCAAAAACAACCAATTTTTACTTTTTAGTAAAATGTGTCCTTATAGTGTTTTTAGCAAAGTGGGACATATATATTACTGTCAACAACTCACAAACTGTGTTTTGGTGTTTTCTGACCCTTTAAGAACACCACCAAGTACAGTGGAGTTAATTTTAACATTTAACACATTCTAGGGAGCTAACGCATGAGATCCTAAAGAATGCATGCAAATACATTTAAAGGTATTGATGAATTCTCAGCTTTAACTGATGGCTGTGTGCTCACCTGGGCTGATTCTGGACATTGGTGCTCCTCCAATGGGCGCAAGAGGTTTACTCATCAGAGCTGAGGTGTCCCAGAAGTCTTGTTGCGACTCCTTGCTACCCAAAGATTGTGTGTTTTTGCTTATTAACCCTAGGACCGACACAATCATTCTGTAAAACCTCAGACTAATTTAAGTAAAAAAAACAGCCCAATAGTTGTTGACATGAAGCCATTTGCTGCATCAAAAGATCATTTGATATAAAAGTTCAGTGATATGTTTGATGAAGAGATGCAATGCAAAGCTCAACAAGGTTCAGGTTGCAATAACAGTAATTAGTAGGGATGTAACGATTCACCATGAGCCGGTGGAAAGTCGATTAAAATATGTGATGATTCAAACCGGTAGAAATGTTGAACGAATCGCGATACATTTTTTTTGAGTTTAACCAGCACATCAGCGTGCGAGCAAAAGGTGGGGCGGCAGAGTAATTAATAGTAATTAATACTTAACTAATACTTAAACAAAAGACATTTACTTGGTTACTTAACAGAACACCTAATATGATGCACATAAACAGTCAGGACAGTGAAAAACGTCACAGACGTCTAAGCAAAAAACTATTAATAAGCTAAACCACATGGTCTGGAGGATTTGCAGCTGCGAGTGCTAGGGAGATCACACAGTGCATCAGTGTTTTCAGAGACTGAAAGAGAAAGTTGTTCTGTTACAGAAACAGGTATTAGATTATTTTTCACCTCTCCTTTTCAAATTAGTTTATGCATTTTTTAATAATTTGCTTATTATTATTGAATATTTAAAAATGTACAAGATTAAGTGTATCGCACTGATACTTATACTAATTATTTACATTCATAATCATGTTCACCTCCTGTCTCTATCCAAATATAATTAGTCATTTTATAATCAGTTGTTCTGCTTTTCAGCAGGGCACATTGTAAATGTGCAAAGACCTCAGCTTATGCCAAAAAACAGGGATTGATAAGTTGATATTTCTTTAAAAAAAAAAAAAAAAAAAACAAGCGGCAACCTCCCGCTCTCCCTCGGGAAGCCAATACGGAAGTAACTAAAACTGCAACTCATAGACTGGCCTTTGGGGGGCTGGCTCCATGAAGTCCAGGTGATTTCTGACTAAAATGGGAAATTGGCCATTTTTACAGCTGATAAAAACATGTTTAGAGCCTAGTACAAAAGCTGGCTTTGGCACATATAGCTATGATTACCCTTCATGACAACTGTGAGGGGGTGATTTTTTTGTTACGTTTTTATTAAGTTATATTAAGTTTGCAAAATTAAGGGCATGGCCACTTGAGTGACAGCTAGGTCTCGCTGCTCGCTGCCTTGTCACATCAGCTAAATCCGGCTATTTAGCCAGCTAGCTCAGCATATACATCATATTTTTGTTTGGGTTAATGTTTCTTTACACAGTCAATTGCCTTTTGGGATTATTTCCAACATTTATCAGATGATATGGCATGCTGTGTGCACTTAATTGTGCTCACAAACTGTTCAAGTTGTCTCCATTTCCCAGGTGATTGAAGTTATATACTTATATACCATCTCTATAAATGTGTTTGCTTTATTTAAGATCATTTATAATGTTCTTTAGAACTGTAAAGCACTCCAGAATCTGACAGATTGATTAGCTGTAGGCTCTAGAACAGACATCGCGTTGTCATACAGTGTTATGCCTGGATTTCATCAATAGGCTTTCGTTTACTAACATACTATATTTGAATTGAAGTTATATTTGACTATATTTAAAGTGTTTGAAAGTAATTCACGTTTTCCTCCTGTTGAAAAACGTCATAAGAACAATGCTTAGTGGCTCAATGTGTTACAACAGTGTTTTTAAAAGGTTAAACACTTTATTGATATAGTGTACAACTAAGCACATGTGGTCAGAACACAAACGAGTCACAGGTGATAAAGTATTAAGCGTTCACCCAAAGTAAAGTCTGTCTAAGCCAGGTCCAAGCAAAATGCCAGCAGGTTTCTGTAGCTCCGCTCACTCTCTACCTCTTTGCCCTTATTTAGTATCCCTCATGGGTGCTGCGATGACACACGAACAAAATGGTGACGGTTGGCCATGCCTACTTGTAGCTTCATTTGCAGTGGTTAGAAACCTATCGGTGACGTCACGCATACTATGTCCATATCTTTTACAGTCTATGTAAAACATAAAATCCCAGCACAGTCACAGAGTTAGTGTGTTATTTATTAATATTTGTTTATATTAATTAGTTTTTATTATTCTTTTTTTGGGGGGAATTTGTTTTTTAAAACAGCAATTTAGTTATGGCAGGAAATGTATATTTTGCAAAAAAAAAAAAATTAAAGCTCTTCACCTTACATTTGTTTCCAATAATTTAGTTAAAAAACCGTGACAAAACCGTGAATCGAGACATTAGAATTAGAATCAAATTGTGAATCAAATTGTGAATGTCAGGTGAATCGTTACATCCCTAGTTATAAGGGATGCTACTTTTATATATATATGGCCAGACAGAATCTGCAGATTTATTTATTTTTTTTATATATTTCTGTGCAGAATTTTGTAAAAATTTGCAGATTTTTGCAGAAGGATTTTGGAAGTATCATAACTAAAACTTAATATACTTAATATATGAAATAAGAAATAACAAATTTTTAACTTTTATTTAATGTTTACAATCTAAATCCAGTCAGATCAACTTATTTAGTAATCAAAGCAAGTTTCTCACATAATATAATCACTAAAAGACAGAAAATATGACTTTTCAAACTACTGTAAATAAATCCAATGTACATTTTCATATTAGTCAATAATATTACTAATATTAATTGAAAAACTGAAATTTAAATTTACACACATTTACACAAGTAAATAAATAGACTCAATGGGCTAAAAATCTGCAGATTTCTGTCTGCGCAAATTCTGTGTGGGCCTATTTAAGTGACTAAATAAAATTGAGCTCCTACCTGGCATGTATCTGGATTGGCGTAGGTAATGCTGTCTGGCTGAGGAGGTGCTCTGATGACTGGAATCTGACTGGTTCAGCCTGCTGGTGTTCGGTAACTTAGTCACAGTGCTAAATGTGTAAAGGGGTTTCTGTTCCTTGGGCCTGCAAAGGTTTTGAAATCATAAATAAAGAAAAGGATGTCATTTCAAAAGCTATAACTGACAAGTACAAGAAACACAAAATCCCTTTTAGAAGTGCCAAGCCTAGAATTGTGACAATATCCTTGATAATACTAAAACACACACACACATACAGTTGAAACCGGAAGTTTACATACACTGTATAAAAAAGCACAACCATATAAACAAAAGTCAGATGTTAATGTGATTAAACTTTTTCTCTTTTAGGTAAGTTAAGATTATCAAATTGGTTTCTGTTATGCTTAATAGCAGAATAATTAGAGAGATATCTTTTGAGAAATTGTTATAACTTTTCTTCAAAGTCAAGTTTACATACAATAAGATTATTCTGATTAAAAGCTCAGATGATGATGTCAAGGTTTTGGAAGTTTCTGATTAGCTAATTGAAAACATCTGAGTTAATTGGAGGCACAACTGTAGAATAGTGTTTAAGGAAAACCTCAAACACACTGCTTCCTTTTGTGACAACATGGGAAAATCAACAAGCCAGAATCAACAAAAAAAGCAAGATTACAATTTACTAAATCACACTGGGAAAAGAATAATTTTTGGAGACATGTCCTGTGGTCTGATGGAACTAAGATTGAACTGTTTGGCCATAATGGTCAGTGTTACATTTGGAAATGTGCTTAAGGACAACAAAGTGAATGTTTTTTAGTGGCCATCACAAAGCCCTGATGTCAATACTATAGAAAATTAGTGGGCTCAGTTGAAAAAGCTTGTGCAAGCAAGACAGCAACAAATCTGACTCAGTTACACACATTCTGTCAGGAGGAATGGGCCAAAATTCCTTTAAACTATTGTGAGAAGCTTGTGGAAGGATACCCAAAACATTTGACCAAAAGAAAGATTAATTTCTTTCATAAGAAAAATGGTGGCGTGCTCAATACTTATTTTACACGCAACCTAAAACCATGCTACCTTACCTAGCATTTAGGTGTTCTTATGCATTTGTATTTATTAGAGCATTACGTTACATTAGCAATAAGCTAATGACAAACACTAAGCCATTAAGAGCATTTCATTCAAGCTCTGATGCTGTTTTAGTCGACAGTAAGGCTGCTCCTTAGGTTTTAGAAGAGTACAGTTGAAGTCAGAATTATTAGCCCCCCTGTTTATTTTTTCCCCCAATTTCTATTTAGCGGAGAGTTTTTTTTTTTCCAACACATTTTTAAACATAACAGCTTTAATAACATTTCTAATCACTGATTTATTTTATCTTTGCCATGATGCCAATATATTTTTCTAGACACTTCTATACAGCTTAAAGTGACATTTAAAGGCTTACCGATATTAATTAGATTAACTAGGCAGGATAGGGGAATTAGGCACGTTATTGTATAACGATGGTTTGTTTTGTAGACTATCGGAAAAAATATAGCTTAAAGGGGCTAATAATTTTGACCATAATGTTTTTGTTTTGTTTTGTTTTTTTAATTTAAAGCTGCTTTTATTCTAGCCGAAATAAAACGAATAAGACTTCCTCTAGAAGAAAAAATATTATCTGACATACAGTGAAAATTTCCTTGGTTTGTTAAACATCATTTGGGAAATATTAAAAAAAAGAAATTCAAAGAGGGGCTAGTAATTCTGACTTTAACTGTATTTTCATTGTACAGTAATCAGTTTAAATACTACTGATATTAAGCTTTGAAAATGATCATACTGTGGGGTAGTTTTCTCCTCCTCAGGACCTTTGCTGGGTTTTTTAGAGAGGGACGCTGCAGTATCAGAGCAGTCGGAATCATCCCAGCTGTCTGAGGGTTTCATGTTGGTCTGTCCCCACCTTCGACGTCCATTCTTCAGCCCCATCAGACTGTTCTCTCCTCCGACCACCTCATTTTAGAAACACAAAGCATCATTCAAATGATGTTCATAGAAGTACTCAAGTGCAATAGAGATATACTACAGGTAATCTTTTACATATTTTAGGACCACAAGCTACTTTAAAGGTAAAAGAAAGGTGGATATGCCACAGGGGATTTATAATTTGGCACGCTGAGTCGCATCTGTTGCACAATGTAAATTGTTACTTGCTGAACCCAAAATAGTAATAAAAACAATAATAAAAATCACTACGCAGGTTCAAACACACATTGCTTAATACACAGGATGTACAGCGATAAACAAATATCGTTATATATGAAACAAAATTAAAGAATTAAAATGTTACAAAAGTTATTAATTTCTACATTAATATAACAACCACTACCTTCATGCCTCATTCGTCTTTTTTTTTTTTTTGTTTACCCATGACAATTTGCATTTGTATAATATGATAATTATTAGCAGTAGTATTTATTATACTCATTTATATTTGTTTTAATTAAAACTAGTTTAAATTTGTCCGACTGTCAGGTTTTGGAGACGTATGCATCAACATATGGGGTATAAGAATAGGAGGTGTATTTGGATATAGAACGTAATTTAGTAATAGTTATGAAACAAATCTTTGCGCTTAACAAACAAAATTAAATATGTAGGCTAATGTCTTCAGTGGAGTGCGTACAACACTGTTTCCTTACTCCATCAAAGTAAAGGAGTAAAGGAAAGAGTGAAAGTAAAGTAAAGAGAAAGTAAAGAGGCTGAATGGAGGAGGCTCGTTCTTTATCCTTGCTGCATATGGTTCGTTTAACCATTTTCCTGCTAGTGAAGCATTCAGGTTTCCACTTACAGAGTCTGCCATGTAAATAACAAATGCGCCATGTCATAACACAACTGACTCTTAAAGGGAATGGGAGAGGAGACTCATCCATAACTCATTAGGAAAATAAGCACAACCCTGTTAGACCATGCGGCAGGGAGCAAACCGTATTTTCCCTCCCTAAAATATCAAATGTGGATTTGGACATGCCCTTAATGCTTCTGCGCTGCACATTTTAGACTTTGCGCCTAGATTGTTAAAATAAAGCCATAAATAGCAGTCCAACATAGGCATGGGGTGGTAGAGGTTTCTGACAGTATGATATACTTGGATAAAAAATATCATGGCTTAGGGCAGTGGTCACCAATCTCGTTCCTGGAGGTCCGGTGCCCTGCAGGGTTTAGCTCCAACTTGCCTCAACACACCTGCCTGGGTGTTTCAAGTATACCTTGTAAGACCTTGATTAGCTTGTTCAGGTGTGTTTGATTAGGGTTGAAGCTACAATCTGCAGGACACTGACCCTCCAGGAACAAGTTGACAGAGCAATGACAGAATGAACAAACCCATCATTTGAAACTCAGCTTTTTCAAATATGTACAAAATTCAATCAGGAGTTGGAGGTTTTGTACCTTCTGTGTGTGTAGAGCAACAGTGTCCGTCTGTGTGAGAGACTGAGGCAGAGGAATCTGCTGGAGTGGCTGATGTGAGTTTCTGCTTTGGCCTTTAGTCTGTGATGGCAGCACTGGTTCTGAGACAGATTGCATCTCTGATCGGAGTTCACTAGGCAGGACTGCCTTTACCGGAGCCTTCCGTGCATCAGGGGTCATAGGACGGGGGCCCAAAAGTTGTCCCACTTGGAAATATGGGTATCTGAGTGCCTAAAATTATATTTAGAAACAATTAATTACACAAATAACAATTCTGTCTAATGAGATCAAATCTTAAAAAGTGTGTAGATGTCAAAAATTTAAATAACCCTTTCAAGGTTCTGTAATTGATTTATATTTGGGTTGAAGAAACTACTTTTAAAAAAACAAAAAAGCCAAAACTACTTTAATTCTATTCCACGCCCAATTTATTTGGTCCAGGATGCCTGTTTACATTGATATTTATTATGCATTAATATTGGGTTCTGAACTGACACATTTCCATCAGATCTAAAGAGCACAATTATTAGCCAGCTGTATCTTAACAGGGTTTATACACATTTTTACTACTAAAATTGCATGACTTTTTCAAAACTTTCAAGTACATTTTCATGATGTAATGTTTCATGTAATGTCAACATATACATGATAATAAGAAAAACAATGACGATTACATTTATTACAGCATATCATAGAATGCCTATACATAAGGCATATACATAAATACATTTTGGTTGTCATAAATACATTTTATGTATATGCGTGTATGTTTTGCTTGTGTGTGTGTGTGTGCGTGCGTGCGCTCGCTCTCTCTCCCTCCATCCCTCCCTCTCCCTCTCCCTCTCTCTCCCTCTCTCAATTCTCAGGATCGCCCACTCCAGTATCCCATTCGTCCGTGAAGACGTCAATCTCCATTCCACCCTGTGAAGTCATCACCTTCACTACCAATCAGAATAGAAGCTCAAAGTTTAAAGTACAGGGAACCTCGTTCTGCTTTGCTCTGTCTTGCTTTCTTTGTCTTTGCTAGCTTTTTGTGTGTGTTTTGGCTTGCTGTTATGTGCTATGATGATTTTGATCTTGTTCTTGGTCGCTGTTACCGTCTTGTATGTGTGTATGTGACAATTCCCTGATCTCTGGTGTCAGCCCTCCCTTCTCCTAGGATTCGAGGAGTTTAGATGTCACGTGAAAAACCTCGCATCATGCAGATAACTCCACTGTCTAAACACACAAGCTTAGAAGTGAGCACCACCCGCTGGAAGTTTTCTCCGTATTTTTGGTAAGAAGAGTAGTTTTAGTTGTAACGTGAAAACGCTGAAGATGTTTTGTTTGTTTATTTTAAATTAGATAGTTTAGAGGTTAATTTCAGCTAGATTTGGGGTTTTTGATATATTGCTTTCATTTATTTGGCTCCACTTAATTCTCGTTTCCCTGTCCATAATATATATATTAAAAATATTAAAAAATATTATATAGATCTCACAAAAGAAAAATTAATATATATATATATATATATATATATATATATATATATATATATATATATATATATATATATATATATATATGTATATATATATATATATATATATATATATATATATATATGTATATATATATATATATATATATATATATATATATATATATATATATATATATATATATATATATATATATAAATTTTTCTTTTGTGAGATCTATATAATATTTTTGCTGCTTGACTTTTCACTTTTGTGAATAAATTTACTTATTTTTGCAGTATTTTGTCGTTTTGCTATTTTGGCACCAATTCACCACAAAATGTAATCACATTAAATGTTACCTCTTTTAAACCCTAGAGCCAAACTTGAAAGTCGTAGCATGCATTAATAGTAGGTTCTGAACTGACACATTTGCATCAGATCTAAAGAGCACCATTATTAGCCAGCTGTATCTTAACAGGGTTCATACACATTTTTACTACTAAAATTCCAAGACTTTCAAGAACATTTTCATGATGTAATGTTTCATGTAATATCTACATATACATGGTAAATAATAAGAAAAACTATGACGATTACATTTATTACAGCATATAATAGAACACGCAACAATCTATTTTGTTTAAATTTGTTTTTTTATATCTATGTAAAATTGATTTTAATAATGTTTACACAGCACTAACAATGTCAGAGCAAGTTTTTGGCCAAGGACAGAAAATAAGTAGACAACTAACCTATATTCAAGTAAGGGCTGCACAATATTTCGTTTCATCATTGATATCGCAATGTGTTCATCTGCAATAGTCACATCGCAGGATACGCAATGTTGGGATTATGGCTTAATATAGAGTTTAATCATAATGGATATCTCCATATCATCTGCATGCATTTTAAAAGAGATAGTTCACCCAAAAATGACTTACTTATT